>NW_023596746.1:28206697-28223516 GCF_011947565.3 Pollicipes pollicipes | reverse complement strand
GTAAATCTACTCGTGAGCAACCTGCACATGCGCAGCCCTTGAATACACCGACTCAGATGTGAGTAGATTTACACAGCAGCGCTATTCTGTGCATATTACACCCCGGAGTATATCTCAGCAGACGAGCTGCTCCGTGTAGATGAATTCATGACGTGATGTAAGCGCAAGCACCATTCAGCGCAATTCCACTGTCGAGTAATGTTAATCAGGAGAGGTGCTTTGCATGGATGCACTTCCGACACGATACACACGGCAAGGCTGTTCTGTCTGGAGCGTGACGCGAAACCTTGTCAACTGCATCGTGAACTGACCTACGCAGGAGATTGACTGGACAGGATTTCCCACGCACACGCCGAAGCTGTGTGGCGGTTAAAAAAGTGCGCATGCGCAAAATTGTCGCATAAATATGACTTGGTGTACACAGAAGTGCGGTTTGGTGTGAACCGACTCAGATTTGTCATGATCTACGCAGTGAAACCTCAGTTGGTCAACTCATGAGTCAATATAAACGCCCCCTCTTATGTTTGGTGTTAATATTTATGTCGTATTGGGAAGGAATTTGCAATGTTGCTTTTATCAAATGTCATGTATGTATCGTTCATATCATCTGTCCGTCCTTACCGGAGGCCAGGAACTCCCATGATTCGCGTCGCACGTGTTTGTGTTACCAGGGCGATGGGACTGTGCACAGTTTGAAACAGAACATTATTGTTATGGTCGGGCATCAGTAAACAGTCGTGTTTTTGCTCGATCCCAGAACACTAAATTATGCTTATATGTCCCCGATAGTAAGTATGACTGTGATAAACCCATCATCTGATTTACAGTCTGGTGGTCCAGAGACTGCAGTGAAAGTGTATCTGACAGTTTAGGTGGTCATTTGTCGTTCGACCGGCAGTCGTCGGCATCTTTCCGCTCTTGTCACAGGAGACGCCTTCCTTTTTCTGACATACTAAGGTATTGGAGCCTTACGAACGAGACCTTAAGGTAAACTGCAGCTGATGGTTAAGTAGATATAATTATAAGTCCTTGGTTCGATGCGTTAAAATAAAAGTATCTCTGAAAGTTAGATGGTCATAACAGCAAGAGAAGAAATTTACATTCTTGGATGCGTCCACGTTCAGTTTTGTGGTATTGCAGACAAATGCAACATCACACATGCTTATGGGACTGTGTGTTTGACCAATCCTTGTTTTACTCTCAGAGATAAATAACCGTCAGTTGTAAATGCATATCGTGCGCTGTGTTACATTCTGAATGTGTGCATTGTCATAGTGCGTTTAAACATGCCTTATAAACAGGCTGAAATCAAAGGTCGCAATTCGGGTATTGTGTCTGTCACGAGTTTCTCATAGTTCTGTTCTGGGGCTGCGGCGTTCAGCTACATTCTGAACTCTTTGGTCATACTGTACTCCTTACCATGGCCCGATGGCCGGAAATACTTCAAGCTGAGCCTTGTGATCTATGCAGGCCCATCTCGTCTGCATTTGGCGGTCCATGGCAGTTACCGCCCTTGACTGAAAAGCGGCGACGTCATTTCAGATTATAAAACCGCAGCAAAGCCGGCCTACTGCAACACGGATCACGTAGGCACGTTGATGAATAGTCATTGAGGATTACTCTCGCGTAGATTGGCATTCTCGCGGCTGAAATATTTTAGCTTGGCGTTCGTGTACCAGGGAAAACGCCCCGTAGAACTACTGTTGATGTCTGTCGTCCACGTTGTTAGACCATCTCCTGGCGACAACATGCTCTGCCATTTGCGGCCCGTGGTGACTCCGGTGACCCCGGTGACCTGACCCCCACCACTTTCGCGAGCGCCGGCTGGGCTGGGCGAAGTCGTCTCGCGCCAGCGGCTCGGCCGCCTGCCCGCCGCCCGAGTCTCGCGCGAGGGCGGTGGCTGCGGCATGGTAGGACTGTCGCCCGTCCCGCCAGCGCCTGGTCGGGTCTCCCTGTCCGATCTAATCATGACGGCTTCTGTAAGTTTGCGGTCCACCGCGCAGCCATGCTCTCAGGACACACCAGTGGGTTGGCTCAGAACTCAGAGCTCATGGCTCAGGGTTCAAGGCTCAAAGATCGAGGTTCAGAGCGCAGTGCTCAGAGCTTGACAGGAAGTACCAAATCGTCCAACGCTGAGGTGTCCAACGTCTTTGTGGAATTGTGTCAAACACAGGGTAAGATTTCCGGAAGATGACGCTTAGTTTTGAGATTACGAATTTTACAACGAACTTTTGACATTGATGCTAAGCATTGTGTGTTGATCCTAACAGTAACTGTGGCGGTCTCGACTGCCCCTGCCGCTATGCCAATGTAACGAACGCGACCTTACCTGCAAGCTTGGGCGCCATCGCTGCCCCCGCATCGCTCAGGAGCATCAAGTTAGATGAGGTCAAGACTGTCCCAGTGACTGCGAACCACACCGCCCTGACGTGCGGGCGCCACCGCTACCCCGTGACATACGTGGCGATATCCACGACACATGGCTCCCCTGGGCTCTGGGCTAACTCCCTCGGCGATGCTACACCTGAAGCTGCAGCTATGAAGCCTGCTGCGCCCGTTGAACTGAAGATCATCATGGCCTACGCTACCCTGCCGTGTGCGGCAGCAAGGCCGCTGTGGCTGTGAAGGCTGCCTGGCCGTGACTGAGGCTGCCCCGGCTGTGGCTGTGGCTGCCTCGGCTGTGGCTGTGAAGACTGCCCCGCCTGTGGCTGTGGCTGCCTCGGCTGTGACTGGGAAGACTGCCCCGCCTGTGGCCGTGGCCGCCCCGCCGTCACCTACACCACCACGTCACCTACTGCCATCGTCCGCCAGCAGGTCGAGATTCCCATCGGCTAGGCGGTCCAGTACGTCGACCAGCAGGTCATCACCGGCCACACCACGAGCATCCAGGAGCCGGCCATTGCTGCCCCGGCCATCGCTGCCCCCAGGACCCTGATCAGCAAGATCGTCACCAACCCGACCACCGTCAGCGTGCAGAAGTACGCTGCTGAGGACAGGACCATTCATCCCGCGTCTCAGCCGTGCGATGTGCCCTGCGATGAACCCGAACCGTACACACATGTGCACCTGTTTACCCACCCTCGTGCACATGGCGGCGACCCACGTGAAGGTGATGAAGCGCGACTACGACCTACACACGGCACCTGTCCGTGCGTGGTGATTTCACTGACCGCAGGTCGGCGCAGTGCCTCGACGTATTGGCTTTGATTCAGCGTGGGTGGAACGTCGGGTGTCGGTCAACGTTCGCTCACAGTCACGTTGTGGTCATCTTCAACGCGCCATCGTCACCATCGCCTTATTCCTACTTTCATGTCAAATGATGTCGCGCAGATGACGAAAACATGTGGCTGTGAATTTGTAGCCTATGCGCAGCAGGGGCTGGACAACCAATGCATAGAAGTGTCGTAGACATCCGTGATAGAAGTCTTCGAATATTTTCTCGTTCCTTGTGGCCTGTTATCGACTGCACCCACGAGTCGCAGCTGGGTCGTTAGAGAGCAGGACAAACCCATGTGTAGTGACCCCACGTCGCATGCATTAGTCCCCTGGGTGTTTTCTTTCAGTGGTCTTGGCGTGGTCGACACGTGTCGTCCGGTGTCCGTAAAGGAATGGGGAAACGCGAGTAGCAACCACTTACTTTCGTGCAGTGCAGAGCAGCTTGAGCTGTGGACGTGACGACGTGCGCATGCAGCGAAACGGCTCGACCTTTCGGCCCGGCGCCATTAATATCAGGGCTCCCGATGAGGGCCGATGCCCGAGACGTAGAGTCGTTTATTACACAATAATGACTATTATATAACAAACGACTCACCGGCTACATGGCCGGGTGGCCGTGACGCATTGCCAAGATGTCGGCAAACGGGCAGTGCTAATAATTCAGTCGGCAATCACTGCTGCCACGGTAAAATGCATATGACATGTGTGAATCAGTCACAGCTGAGAATCCCGCCTGATAAGCCCAAGCAAAAGTCCCAACGTGCATTTTCATGACCGTAAACCATGCTATTTCAGGGTCTCGAGGTGTGAGCTATGAGTGCGTCTCACAAAGACGCTATCAACCATCGTATCTGACGGCGACAAAACAGTCTGCCAAGGCGCAAGCCATCCGTTTGGAAGTTTTCTTCCTTCAGCACAGGAATCTCACGTAGTGGTGTTTCTTGCTGCTTACATTCTGTATGTTATTGCTGAATAAATAAGCCTGGTTTTGCTATCGTGACTTGCGCCCCATGGTATGACATCATCATGCACCTTGGTTAAAGCGTCATCACATCCCGCACATCCATTTGCTCGATTTTTTAAATGTTCTCAGATGCAGAGCATGACATTGCAATATGAGTGACAGTTTGCATTCGCACTATAGTGCGCTCTGGCCACATGAAGCCGACTTTCAGCGCGTAGGTCGGTTACTTTTGCGTGTAAGTAATTCAAACTTGTCCTGTACAGGCTCTGAGTCACCACGCACCAATGGGACGCACGAGTGTATAAGGAGACAGCTGATCTTTTTAAAGTTTTTCCGCATGTTGTTTTCATTTACTTTCAGTCATCTTTACGTTCTGGGCCCCACTTCCTGGTGTGATGTCTATATTTCCAGTCCCCGTTCCATAATCAATACCATTTAACAACACGGCAGCGCGGCGCGATCTTCCACATCCGGTGAACGCGATCCAGTCGTCCTAGATTGCGCTCACGTAATTTCTGCATAATTCTATGAATCCAAGGCACGAATGATTACCAGCCAGCCTATAGCCGTCACGCCGCCGCAGCGCACGCCAGTCACGCTGGCAGCATTGCGGCATTAATTTGTTCAGGCGTCAACGCCCCCAGCCGTCAGTCCCTAGTGTTTCCATGAGAGGCGGCTCCTGCGCCCCAGGAGGTGTTTGCGTGGGCTCGGTGCCGAGAGCCCGACACTCCGCTGGCGGCTCGCGGCAGCAGCGGTCGTTGACTCCGTCTCGAACGCGTCGTTGACCCGCCTCGGACGGTCGTCGTCTGAGAATTCAGGGCCCTGCCGGGACGCGGCCATGATGAATCTAGACGAGCCCGCGCCATCCGGGCGGCCCTCCGTCCACATCGACCACCCGGAGCCGGCGGCGGTTCCGGACGTGACGGCGGTCATCATGTCGCGCCCCAGCTGGTCACGAGAGCCGCGCCAGCAACTCGCGGGTGTCGGATTGAGCGTTGGATGTCGTGGTGCGCTGGCTCCTCAGGGCACATCCAGATGAAAGCTTTAGCAGGCAAGAAACTGCCGCCAGGGTCGGATCCAAGAGGAACGTCCAGGTCATGATCCTGCCCTCTCGTTCAAATGAGCCACGCTGGGCAAAATATGCCATATTGCTCGACTTGCAAGAATGTTTCAGCACCTTTAACTCAGAAAAGTTTGTGTTAGAGCACTCATTTAGGCATCGGAAAGCGAAATCATATGTTTGGTTTATTAAGGCATTTTTGGGGGATGTTAGCGCTCTCCCATTCAGGGGTTGCGGCCCAATAGCGGCGTTATGGATCCGCCCTTGACCACTATTATGATGGTTTATTTGGTGCGAAGAACACATTTCTGTACAATGCATGTCATGTTCACGACATGTCACGCATCAGCCGCGCATTTGCTCGCGGCGGCAGTGGTGCTACGTGGTGTTATATGGATGCAAATAAATATTTACACAAATTCAAACGAACTTGTCACAGCCAGGAAGTTTACATACGTGCCGCGTGCAAAAAAAAAAGTTTAATCGTCGTTTTTCCGTCCCGATGGCTCAGTTGGCTGGGGCGCCTGCCTTCCGATCTACCCAAGCGTGGCGGGGTGAGATAGAGTCGCTTTAGGCGCTCGCTGTTTGCCCTTGACAGATGTGGCTTGTGGACAGTTGCAGCGGTCGCGCTAAAGGTCAGGTGACATCAGAGGGCAGGACGGACTGTGCTGAGCATTGCGGCACGTTAAACTTTCGCCACTAAATTCTGTCGTTGACCTGGATTTGCGCGATTGGATGGCAGGGGTCAGGGCTAAAACAAGTACTTAGCTTTTGCTTTGTACTTAGTACTAGTAGCTATGCTTAGCGTGGGCTCTGGTCCCAGGAATCCATCCATTCCAAAAGTTGGAATTATTTTTCAAAACACAATTGGTACATGAAACAAAAGGTGATGGACAGCATATGTACTACAGATCACCAACATACCAAAGTGACATAAAAGTGTTTTGTGTGCGGATATGTCACCTGAATCCTGGAGGGAATTGAACGGCGTGTTCCACATCTGAAGATATTGAGGCAATCACTTGGTATGATGGAGAACCTCACTTGTAACCATAGGTAGGTCTCTAAGTGCAAAAGACTGTTCTAAATAACACAATTTCACCTTTCAATATGCATGCTCCCCAATGTGTCATATATTGATTACGTCATGGAAGGTTTTTATGGCGCTAGATTCGCTATCAGACTAACGGCGTCAGAATGATCACTGTAGCGAACAGACTCACATGTCATTGTTTCTATAGCCTTGCTTTTAGTATTTCAACTCTCCGCTGAGCGCCTTGTTTTGCTTGTGGAATAAACCGTCGGTCGTCACGTGCCAAGGCGTTGACCCTTTCCCTTGGTGCTCTTTTATATTTTTCCGTGATGATATATTTGTTACTTCTATCTGCATTCTCGGTTGCGGAGATATTATTAAGCTATTCGATTTCCAGCCTCGTGTCTGTCATAACTGGCAGAACTGCCCAAATGCCTGAAGCATGCATCACAAAACTCTGTTCGTGATCCGGAGACTCGCATTTAACGCATGACTTGGGCGATAACGAACCGTTCGTTGATGCAACGATTCGTACTGACACACTCCAGACACAGTACGGCAATGGTCATATTTGTTTGGCCTTGAGCACAAGGACATTTTGGAGGCGGAAGTCGTGTGACGTTACTTTGACGTTGTATGTCAAAGGGCGACCTTCAGTTAGGTCACTTGAAATAGTCTGCTGAAGCCCGCGTCCGCCTCGCTCAGAAACAAGGGCATTTGAAGCCTTAAAAAATGTCAACTGTAAACTGAAGTAAATGATCTTTGTCTATATGTGATCAGTGAATGATTACGGGTGTATATGGTGTGACGACATGTTCGCAATATACGAAATTGTTGTGTGATAATCTGTTGGAAGGCTTGCTGTAAGTACATTATATATATATATATATATATATATATATATATATATAATAAATGCAGAACTGAGATTGATAAAGCTTCAGGAACAACGTTTGGAATGAAGTACATTAACCTTCTTTACACTATACCGTACTATGAGTTAAAAGATTCCATATTAAGTTAATTGCTATCAATACGCCAGGAGGTGGGGGTAAGCAATACTGCAGTGCTAAACAACGATGTTAAACTCACACAGTGATGCGAATCTATACAGGCACTGACATTTAAAGAGGTAAAAAAAATTCATCCAAGCTCCCAGCATCCCGTATGCAGTTCAACGTTAAAGTCTGAGATTAAAAAAAGCACAGGAGGCAGCAGCGCCAAAAACACAAGAGACGAAAGCAGGAAGTTTACAAAGTCGGGCTCAGAGTATACTACAGGAACTTTACTTAACGCGATCATCAGCCATCACGCTCATTGTCTGAATCTCAATAACGTGCACAATCCAAATTTTTTGTTCAAACCAAATCGTATGAGGAGGTTTGTGCGTTCAGCCTAGGGCTAAGATTAAACATGTGCAGCCATTCTACAGTGTTGAGTTTTGTATTGTTATAAGCTGTTGCTAAAATTGATGCTTCTAAATTGGTGTTTTTGCGCTAGCTCCATTGATGTGTGTCGAGCTATGCCGTGTATGTGCCGGGTCGACCTACCAACAACGAGCCGCCTGCGTATAGAAATGCCAACTCGTCCTAATGAAAAAAACTAGGAGCTGAAGGCCTTCTTTTCTTAAATTATATTACAAGGTTGGAATGCTACTTGTAAACCCCACGCCTGGGGTTACGTTTTTATGCCTCTGGAAGGTGCAGATAGCACTCTGCAGAATAAAGTGTAACTTGGAAAGTTGACTCCTTCATGCGAGGAGCTCTCAATAACGCAGCGTGAAGTCATATCCCACACCACCGTCTTTCAAAACTGGCGAGAATTGTCAAATCTGCGCCAAAAGCATACTGGAATAACTTAAGCTATTGAAAAAGCATCAGAACTCGCACGTCCGCTGCAGCATGGGAAATAGCACGTAACGATGTTTCGAGCGAAGCACACTTCGTTTCCGCACATCTGCACGTAACCCGGACATGTCATGCCTGGCTGATTCCCATACAAGGTATAGGGGCTACAGCCCTCTGCTCTAATAATGCGCAAATGGTTGTCGCGGTTCTTTAAACGAATTAACAGCGCAGGCTCCATCGGATGTTTGAGCCATTCGCTGACCTTCACGTGAACAGATTAACTGAGACAACTAGTTCCCAGGCCTTGTTGGTGTCCCCACGCAGCATGACTAACTTACCGCTGCGGCGGGCCCGTGACCTGCCAGATCCGCGTGCCTGGGGGTTGACCCCGCGCCGCCCGCCGGCAGGACGACCCGGACTCGGCGGCCGAGGAGCGCTCGCTGCTCGGCCGCACGCCGTCGCTGACCTCGTCTGGCTGCAGCTCGTCGTCGTCGCGTGACATGAAGGCCGACCTGTACAGCCAGATCGAGCGGCGCCGGTCAGCCGGCGGCGCGCGGCCGGCGCGCCCGCTCTCGGCCGCCGCCGGCGCGCCGGTGCCCTTCTGGCCGGGCGCGCCGCCGCCGCCAGCGCCGGTCGCCATCCGCGGCCATGGCCTCCAGCCGCACCTGTACGAGCTGGACGAGCAGCCGGCGCGCCACGGCGAGCTTGGCCGGCTTCAGTTCAGCTTGGCGTACCGGCCGCAGCCGGGCGCGCTGCTCGTGCGCGTGCTGGAGGCGCGCGACCTGCTGGCGCCGGCGCTGCGCGACAGCGCCGACCTGGCGCACAGCAACCCGTACGTGCGCGTGGCGCTCGTGCCCGGGCCGCGCCGCTGTCAGCAGACGCGCGTGCGCCGGCGCACGCAGAACCCGCGCTTCGACGAGACGTTCACGTTCGACGTCAGCTTCGGCGAGCTGCAGCGTCTGCAGCTGCATCTGCTGGTGAAGGACTTCGACAAGTTCTCGCGCCAGTGCGTCATCGGTGAGGTCACGCTGCCGCTGACGCAGGTGCACGTCATCGGCGGCCAGCTCATCTGGCAGCCGCTGCTGCCCTGCCTGCAGGTACGGCTGCCCAGAGCTCACCGGAGCCAAGCACACCGTCGGAGGCCGCGCTTTGGGATCTGTGAGACCCGCGGGGTATGGATTTCCGCTCACGGTAGATTCACAACAGGTCAAAAAATATACATGCATGGATGAATGATTACTTGTAAATCGATTGAAATGTTGGTTTTGGAGTAGAAATTGCCCTATCTAACTAACGTTTCCAGGTGGTTGCAAACCAGGTTGTGAGGTGCAGCGGCTGTTCTGGTGATCCAGGACTTTGGGTATGCAGGGACCGGGATCAGTATGCGGCGGCGGAGACATGCGCTGCGGTGCAAACGATGCTTTAAACTCACCACCCTTTTAGTGATGACGCCCACTTAAGGCTGTCGTGGGAATGGGGCAATTTAATCGGCTTCGAACTGAAAAATGCAAGCTTCTCACTGGAAGCTTAGTGTTCTAACGCTAGGGTTTTAAGGCTAGGACTTCGTATTCGAACAAGTTGTGCCGCCCCACAATATCGAACGCTACCACGCCAATCCACGGCGATTTCCGTCCGTTGGCTTCATTTCTGTAGCCGGTAACAGGCTTGTTTTCCTGCAACAGCCGATGAGATTACGCAATAAAACAGCTGCGGCCGAGTTGCTGCTCTCGATGGAGGTTAATTTACGGCATGTGTATCATTTCTAGAACTTTCCTAGGTTTACAGCAATCTCACCGCTACACTCATGACTTTATGTCATCGGATGGGATGACAAGTAATTACGAATTGAAGAGAGCAATATAAAATTCACGCAACACTTTCGGAGCATATAAGATATTTTCATAAAGCGACAACATACGCTGCTCTTTTTGGCTCTGTTTCGTAATGAACGTCGCCGGTATGTAGTGCTCTCGTGCTACTCTCGCTGCGCTCTACTGTCCCTTCCTGTCCGCTATTTTAGGTGAAGGAGCGCAAACAGCTTCACTCTGGCGGCTTTTTCGTCACAGATAAACATTAACACCGCCCTTTGAAATACCTGTGTCATAACACTTCAAGAGAAAGTCTTTCAAACGAAATCTACCCCACCTCCGTACCCCCTAAGAATTCCGTGCACCCCGTCCGGTGGAGGTTTCCTGACCTGTGGTGTGTGCTGCGCTGGCAGTACGAGGAGGACTGCGGCGATGTGCTGCTTACCCTCAACTACCTGCCGCGGGCGGGCCGGCTCAACGTGGACATCGTCCGGTGCCGCCATCTGCCGGCCGTCGACATGAACGGCCGCACGGGTACGAACTGCTCTTATGCTCTCTCTCTCTCTCTCTCTCTCTCTCTTCTCTCTCTCTCTCTCTAGCTCTCTCTCTCCTCTCTCTCTCTCTCTCTCTCTCTCTCTCTCTCTCTCTCTCTCTCTCTCTCTTCTCTCTCTCTCTCTCTCTCTCTCTCTCTCTCTCTCCTCTCTCTCTCTCTCTCTCTCTCTCTCTCTCTCTCTCTCTCTCTCTCTCTCTCTCTCTCTCTCTCTCTCTCTTCTCTCTTCTCTCTCTCTCTCTCTCTCTCTCTCTCTCTCTCTCCTCTCCCTCTCTCTCAAGCGTCTTACTGAACTCTTACGAGACTCATATGAGACGCAGAATCCTCCGGTGTTTAAGATCACTTTGCGCTCACGCACAAGAAGCAGTTTATTTTCGTGTATCTGACTTACCCGGTTGAAAGCATCAGGCTTATGCTCAGCGGTACTGTAACTGTATTTTAGGCGTTCCATGTACCATCGTAAATATACAGCTATGAATGCGACATTAAAAGTTAATGTGAACGCACCAACTACATTTAGCGTCATAGGACATATCATCTTCAGGTGAAATACATCTGCCATCTCTGTATAAAAGTAATGACCACCAGGCACAGTTGCACCCCATGCTTAAGGAGCCACGGAAATCGTGAGTCATAAGTGAGTTATTTTGACACCCTGGAAGGCATCGTAGAAAACCTAGTCCATAGGCATAAACTTGGATCAATAACCAGCTTACCCCGCGTTCCTGCACGTTATCTTTATGTTGCAATGGCAGTGGCGGCAGATATGTGTAGACACCATGAGAAACTCTACGGCCTTATTGACTATTATTCGCGGTTTTTTCCAAAGCAAACTCATATTATTTAAACATTTCCTAAAACAAATCCATAGTAGGAGGGCTACATGTCTTTTTGCGACTTCCTTTTATTGAACGTAAAAAGCGGTTTAATACGGTCCGACTAGGGCACTTAACTAGTTACCACACGGCCTTGACGGACCAAGGCACTGAGTGAAAGCCTTCTCTTTGAAAGGAAAAACCAGATGAAAAGCACAGCGCGTGATGACAAGTCCTGGCGCGGCTTGTGCCAGACTGAGCGAGTGCAGTGTAGTTATTGGAGGGCACAGAATATGTACGCTCTGTTAAGACTTTGGGAGTACTTAAAACAGAATATTAGACGCTCACCATAGTTGTTAAATCGTGTTGGTGTGCCTTAGGCTATTAGCATCGACAGTGTTTCTGGCTGTTGTCTTGGTTTAGGAGGCGGATTGCGTATTTCTGTATTAATAGTTTATACCTGGGTTAACATTATCAGCGTTTTCCATGATTTATGACTGTGTGGTCTAGCTTCCACATTTCATTAAGAGCAGGTGCTAAAGGAAAACAGGCTTACGGAAAAAGCGCACGAGGTGGTAAATTGCACAATGCACTGTGAATGAATCACTGTAAGTTGTAAAAAACGCCGGATGTCATTGAGGTCTTAAGTCATTTGTTCCGGTAGGTATATAGAAAGGTAAAAGGCCATGCAAAAATAGTATTGACCTTTCGGGATACCTCATAACAAAATTGTGATAGCCTGTGAAAAGCCTTCGAACATCCGTTCTCTGTCAGTTCGGCAACAGTTGTCTGACCTCTCAAACATATGCTCCGTGATTGGATTCGGGCCGTAGCATTACTAGCAACACTCATGCTTGAAGCGGCGTACTTCTGTTTGTGGCTTCATTTGCTCACTTTCCCTGAAATTAAATTGAAATGGTCTGCTCTCATCATTTTTCCTCGTCAGGACTTCGGCGTGATATCTTAGCCGGTTACAGTGATAACTTGTCGTGGGTGGTCGTTGGAGAGGGTTTTTATGATGATCTCAGATGGCTACGGAGAACCTAGGGCTTCCTCTCATATGGATTCTGAATTTTTATCTGGTGGATTAGACACAAACGACCTCGCGATATGTGTGACAAAGCCTAGGCATGCAATCTTTATTGCGGGTAGCATGACGTCTGCGAAAAATCAAAGTAGGCACGCAATAGCAGTTGTTCACAAGATGGAACGGTCCTTCAATTCAACTTAACACGCGCTCAGGTGGGGGGAGGGAATTTGACTCTCCCCGAAGGTTGTTACGGAATGAAATTCGAAAGGCGCGGCGGAGCCGCGCTGAATTGTACATAGCTTTAGACAGTTGCACATCCGAACTTTTGGTACCTAAGTTTTAGGTGAGCCTTGTAAGATCACTAACCTATGACAGGTCAAATTCAGGCCGTGGATTCAGCGAGAGCAATGTCGAGGGAAGCGTTCAATGTGATGCAATAACGGAGTGTTAGACGAAGCCGCGCACATCTGAGATAGTTTCTTAGCCAGCACAACAATTGAATACACAAAGTCCTCTGACTTAGGGTTAGGTATGAAGGTCAGACCAAAGTCAAAACAATCCGTTTTTTTACTCAAGAGCCTGCTGTATGGTGTAGTTTCTGGTGTTATTTTTGAATTCATTTAGTATAATAAAACATCTTCCATTATTGTTTTAGGTCATAACAGGTCACTGATCTAAACTGACCAAAATAAACGTTTTGTTTTGAGGAGTATACTACCTAGCGTAATTTTTCACGTGCATTCGAATGCAAAAATCAGAGCCGTCTTGATTTTCATCATCATGACCTCCTAAATTTCCCCTAGGGTTTTTTGAGTACTGGTGAAAAACTGACTCTCGCCGCATTATAAAATTTGGATTACCTGTACACCTACCAGGTTGACATCGTTCGTGCAAATATAAGGTTTTGATATCAAGATCAGTGACTTAGGTCAGGTCAAAGAGGTCCAGCTCTAAAAAGCTATGATTACACATAGCTTTTTCATTGGTCATTTCCATAATTTAAACTTGCTGCACTAACAGAATATGGTCGTGCCTAATCGATCGTGCCACGATCGTATCTAAAGTTTGTTCATTTCATATTTTTTAAAGAATAGGTCAGCTCAGTGACCTAAACCAGGTGGAGTTTTGATTTTTTGTGAATTGTGCACGTTTGTTCGCATTTTTGTGCCAATTTGCTGCTTGTATATTCGGAAAATGGTGCTAACTCACATGCACAGTCATCACATGACCATAGAGTATATTACCTTGACCCAGGTCATGACCTACCTCTATGGGTGCTTTCTGCAAAACACATGCTGAGCTCAAAATAGGTAGTTTTACCAAATAATTTTGGACACAAAATTCTAACACTGCACTAAAAACATATTGCGATACCATTCTAACACATAGCTAACAATAGGTCACTTGGGGACATGGAAGGTCATATTAAGTCAGCCAAGGTCAATGACCTATAATGTAAGCAGTGAATAGGGTAGATGGAAAAATGCGCCATCTGTAACCATTTCCTTATCGTGTTTGTGAACCCGGTGGCATATAATTTAATATACCAACGTGCCTGTTCTCAGTTTATTGAAAGTATATCACCAAGCGTCGAAGGGACTATGCATAATGTGGACAACAGCTATGCGATCTTGAATGCCTGTAGATGCACGGCACACTATTTATCACCACAGAATATAATTGTACTAGTGACTAGACCTGGTCAGTACTGAAGTTTTTCATTTGGATGGGTTGTGAATATGATGGAAGATGACCGAAGATTACTTTTAAGTCAGACCATACTGACATTTTGGTGTATGAAATGCTTATTGTCCCACATTATGTAGTGTTTTGCCCCACAGCTGCACCTTATAAGATAAAGTTAGTCACAAGCGCATTGTGAAAAGTATCGTGCTTGTGGGATACTAGAGGACCAATTTTCAACGGTTATCCGATCTGACCTGACTCTTGTAGAGAACACAAATGGTCTGAATAAACTCTCCGCAGTTTTGACGCTTATTTCAGTGCCTTCAATATCTGTCTTGACGTGTCAAAATAGGTTCTCACTGCATCTATCCCAACGGCCGTTTAAATCTTTCGGAAGCTCTGGTGACCTCACATTCGACTTAGGGCAAAAAATTGGTGCGCATTCTTCATGATTTGACTAGAACTTCATAACGTTTTTTTCGTTTTGTTTTCCTCGTACGGCTTTTGGAACTTGGAGATCTCAGGGGGGGGGGGGGAACTTGGAGATCTCTCAGGGGTTTCCCTGGGATCAACTTCCCACAAGCCGAGCGCGGTCGTCTCAGACCCCCGGCCGGGCGCGGATTAGATATAGCGATGGCTCTGTACACGAACGTCCACCTGTATGCATTAGTCCTGAGCCGGCAGCCTTATCAGCTCTTATTCGCGGGCGCGATACCTCTTTCATGCACCAGACTGGTGAGTATTATTTACTGGGCAAATACGGCTGGCTCCTCAGCGGCCAGTGGTTATCGCGGAAATAAACGCAACGATAGGCACAGAGGTATGTAGGTTTGTGGGTAGCATGTGTCAAACCGTGCAGTATGTGTGCATACAACTAGGTACGCAGGTAGGTATCGGTAGATATAGTTTGTGATTCCATTCATAGTTCATGGTTCCCCTTCAAGCTTAGTTGTGTACCGCAAGTGAATTATTCTTAGCTGTCGCTAGCTGCGGCTTGTAAAAGTATGTGGTTTTCCTCTGCTTCTGTCTGTTTATGAACATCAATCGTAGCAGCAACAGTTCTGGGAATAGAATGGGTTGAACTCGCCGGGGGTAAACGTGCGCGATCGCGGTGTGGGTGGGTTGCTGGTGCGGTGCGCAGTCAGGGTGGCGCTTCGTGCTTGATGGTGAATGCAAGGCTGCGTTTTCTATGCTCGCATAGGTGAGCTAAGTCATCGCTACTGGTGGCTTCCACCTATTCCATATTTTAATCTCGATGAGCCTGAAAATTCGTCTTCCCCATGCTGCTGTGCTCCGTATTTGCACGCGGTGTCTTCACCGAACTCGTTTGGCGCGACGTTTGTATGCGTTTTTGTAAACAGCGCATCACATCATTTAATAACAAACTTGTTCAGTGGCGAAATAAAACTATGAAAACACACGAAATCATCACATGGTTAACTATGCAAGTTGAAAATATATGATCTCGTTGATTGCCGTTCAGTAAAATATGATCGTTTGGATTGATTTAAAATGATGACATTTTCACAAGGATGTTGACGCCTTTACAATCTCTGCACGCGGTGTGACATTGCCCTTTGCTAGTTACAGTCACCACATCTGCTGTGTAAACTCTGGCTATCGGTGGTCCGCGAGGTCATGTGACTCATCGCTGAATGATGAGATGTCATCAGACATCTCTCGATGATGACGGTGGAAACGATGTTGGCATGTTGGGGAAAACCTTTTCAAAGAGAAGCTGGCCTTCTGCTTACAGGGAATTGGGGATTAGAAGCAACGCCCATCAGTAGCCGGTGTGAGGATGCATTTTCTTAGTGAATGGGACAAAATTCCACCGTGGAATTTAATTACTTAACGTATGCGGTGTGGCACGCCTACATGCGGCGGCGTGGTTGCATAACATAAGCGTCAAACAGTGGTTCGAAATACTATAGCGAAAACAAGATACGTGACTTGACAAAGAAACATAACGGCTTAAATTCGTCGCGCCGAAAGACCATCTCAATAGAGCAGTGCTCCTTCCATTCCATTTAATTATTAATTGCATGTGCCTGTAGTAAACAGGAGCACTACATTCTTAGGTCACCAACACATCGAATGGATAAGTGTCTGTGTCTCTCGCTTTTCATGCACCGGCATCTCTGTTTGGCCTTACATGTGACCTTTCTCCGTGACCCTTCAATGCCAGCCTTAGAGCAGAGTTGACTTAGAATAGTTCCGTCTAAAATAATGCATAACGGTGGTATATTCCAGATGGACCGTTGACTATTACGCCATCAGCAGTTTCCTATGGCAAAAATCGTCATCAATCAATGCTTTCCATCAAAGCTGCAACGGATAAGGCCTGGCTGGTCGGCAATCAGTTGTCTGCGTCTGCCGATGAACAATATGATATAAGCTAGAGCTATGGCGACAATGTAGCCAATGCTGGCCCGATTGTATCGTTTAACCAATGGCTCCTGTTATATGAAAGGTCGATAACTGTCAGTGAAAGCACTCTGAACTCATCATGCCAAAAAAAAAGTAGCAGCCCTATGTCTTTCTGACTTATATCAAAGGACAGTGAAAACTGCTGCTGAGAAAGTCGCTGCTTATATTATCTTCTATATACCAACATTGACAAGGGTAACCAGTGTAATCTGGTTGAGCCACTTGATGTTCAGTGAATGCTTAAACGATGGGTTACACATTTGGATGACAATATCTAGCGGTGATGACGTATTTTTAGAAATCAATGACCTCGAAATATTTGCCACGCAATTTTTTTAAAAAGGTGACGTTAAGTGGCGGGTAAGTTGGGACTCGCATTG
>NW_023596746.1:28195721-28205697 GCF_011947565.3 Pollicipes pollicipes | reverse complement strand
CTATGATGAGTCGTTGAAAGCGGAAAAAGGGAGGATAAGTCCGTTTCGCACAACGGCATATGGACTACATTCATTCAATCACGTCCCGGTAATAGTGTTATGGGGTTTTATTAGGAGCTAAAACATAAAGGATGGTAGTCACCTCTATTTTGGAGTTTGATCCACAACGGCATCAATGTCCCTTTCACCTCAGAGCTATCAACACAAATGTTTTGAATGTAATGCCATCTAGTGTGAGAAACAGAAGGCACTCACCCGGTTATGATGTTATTTAGCGGGTTTCCAATGCACAAAAGTTGATGGCACAGTTCGTCCAGACAACTCGAACTGAGTCTGATAGCAGAAGCATGTACCCCTTCCATACGTTCCAAACAAGAGCCATGCCTGCTACATACAAGACTGGTTCGCTTTTCTCACTTTGCTACGCGTGAGTCGGTTGCGACCAAAGTTTTTAGTAAACATCCAAAAACCATGCATGGATCATTCGGGACACTATGCGAGCAGTCCGCAACCATGAGAACAGTAAACTCGACTACGGCATACGAAGGGACACGTCATCAATGTGTGTCGGATTGCTTTTGCAGTGATTCTGTACGTGAAAGGATGATCTGAGAGAACTCTAGTTGGAATTGCCCGAACCTACCTGGACTTAGACGTGACAGTGATGACAACATCATCGGATCTGCCTTGAAAGCCACGGAGAAACTGCCAATCGCCTTCCTGAAATGCGACGAAATATTAGTATGTATCACGTAATGCACAAGTCTGTTCACTAATCCATTTTATGATAGCGACAGAAACCGTCAGCAATGTTCTGTCGACGAGTGGACGGGACAAGACTCATCTGGGCGTTTCAAACCTCGATTATGGCCACCGACCTGCAACGGATGATCACCTGGACGATGGCGCCACTCTGAAGGGAAGTCGCTGAGACGTGACGGGGTATCACACCAGACACGTTTGCTATCACATGAACAGTTTGGCTTGGCATGTGCCTTGGCATCACCGCAAAAAGACAGCTCACCTCAGCAAGATGCAACTTCAACGTGCCGAAGTTTTCACTCGGTTCGTAGGAGACGTTCGTGTAAGTCGCGCCGGTAGGAGAGACCAAGCGAACAGACTTGACGGTGCTGATGGCCGATGCATCATCGAACGCCAGTTTGAAGACGACATCTCTCCCCGTTGTTGGATCGATGGAGAACATACTGGAAAATGTTGTGACGGAAAATCCGGAAAAATATTGCTGAAACAGCTGCCAAGCGCAGAGAACAGAACGTTAACTCCCTTATACACGAGGTTTGATAGCTACTATGTACAAAATAAAACGTGAAACTTAAGAATATAGTAATATGACTAGACTTTTGTTTGAACCCCGTGCCCCTGGAACTGAATGAGACGGTTTTACAATATGTCCTTATATGTTATTATTCATGCGAAAAATACAGGGACTTGACCTTGCTTGCAGCTTTAAAAACCGCTCACCACAAAAACAGGTCAAAAACAGTTATCCACTTGCTGCTGATGTGCCCAATCCAGAATGTTTTTGTTTGGTTTGGAACAATGCCAAGCGAGCAAGATCTCGAATACTGCGCACCACAATGTTCTTCTCAGTCTCCACTGTGATGTCCGGTTGGTAGGTCAGACAGCCCTGGAACGCCTGGTCGAGCTGCAGTGAGGCCTTCGTTTCGCTGATGAAGTACGTCCTCCCACCACTAATGTCGGCGAACTTCTCCAATCGGGAATCGGCCGACGTTCTGCGCAGGAGAACGGTAACGCGGTTAATTGATAGTCATACCGCCCCGAACACTGAGATCTAGCTATCTAGCAATGACTGACCTCTGCGATTATGTACACATAAACACTAAAACCTCTGGTAAGAAGGCCATATTCAACAGCAATAAATATCTCCAGAAGCATTTATTAAAACTCCAGATATCTACGCTTATAAATGCTCCACGATCCTCGAAAGTCTCTAGAACGAAAAGAGCACTAGAATATATCCAGACCTGGGGAAGAGCTCTCTCACCACATGCTATCCGTTTCATGGAAACCTAGACTAGGCCTGACCTCCGTAATGTCATTCTACACTTCCTTTGAAAACGCCTTCAGCGCCTCACCAGCCGGAAGTTGCAGTAGACAGCTCGCGAGGCAATCTCTACTTTGTGATTGGCTTAGCCAACCATCGTACGACGTGGTACCCGCTTCTCATTGGTTAATATCACATCATTTCCAGGACCTGTAACCATGGCTCGTTTCCCATGCGCGTTGTATATAAGGCGCATCGTTAGTGGCCATGTAGGTCCATACCCTCTCTAGGCTTGCAAAAAGCAAGATCGCTGTTGGTTGTGCCGGTGGTAAATGTGGTGTGGGTGTTGGTGTGTGCGAGGGACTAGAAAATAGGGGTGATAGTTTGACAAGATCTTTAACTGGATCACGAGACACACTTGCACGAGCGAGATCTACACTAGTATAAATAGTACGCCAGCACGAATACATCTAGATATCGATAACCAAAATGGTCTTTTCAACTTAAAAATGTCATTGATAAGATCGGACTGATTCGATCCTCCGGTGGAAATGTATGCACGAACCATAGAACCCAATGTCAGATGGATATTGGTACCAAAATAGTCTGCTTTTCAAGGCGAGACCGATCACTGACAAAATAAAACTCATTCGGACCTCTGGTCGAGGTGAGTAACTGGACCACTGTTGGGCCAGGGTACGCTTTCCATAAGTGTTTTTTTTATCCAGGATTGTGGGGAAGGGGAGGGCAGGGCAGCTCAGAGGCGCTATGTGACGTTTCTTTTCATGGATCCCTACAAGACCCGTATTAAATGTTCCTCAACATGTTGGGGGATAAATATTCCCAAAACGTTTACTTTTTCTAAGTGTAGACAGCACGGTCGGTGCAACATCGGAAGCGACAACTGCGCAAATATGACTGTCCACCAGGTTGCCAGGCTCCACCGAGGTATGCACGACAATATGCCTAAAATGAGGTGCTGAACAGTGCCATATAGATCTATGTCCATGCATATACGATGTAGTCGTCTGTGTTTTTTCGTGCCTGACTTATGTGTCTTCTCATACACATGCTCAAATTGTGAATCATCATTGAGAGAACCTTCAGATCAGCAGCCCTTTTCATCTGGTCGTAATAAAATTTAAAATTAATTGGTGACATAGTAATATGCACGTTCAATAAATGATTTCATAATAAAACGTAAAAGTACCACAACTTAACATATAAGTACCACAATATTTAAACAAATCCTGCTGTTTTTTTGCCATCACTCTCTCATTGAATCCATAGGTGTCACGCCAATCACCTGGCCCTGAGCTGCCAAGGATCGCGATGGCGCCACGCCTTGACAATTCACACCCATGCCCGATGGTGAGGCTACGTACCCGAAGGCCATTGTGATGACGCGAACGTCGGCCGCCACCACGGGGTCGTACAGGTCGGTCAGGTCCCACATGGCCTTTGTGTCCGGGTTGTAGCAGGGGGGATTCTCCCCGCCGTCCGTCATGAGGACCATCACTCCACCAGTCCCTACCGCTTTCTTCAGAGTCTGCAACCCAGCGGTACCATATTGAGACGTTTCTGAACGTGGATGGTCGACACTGGACGATTTTCAGAAGCTGGTGTCTGCACGGAGAGCGGTGACGGCGAACGATGGAGTGAAGGACGTCATTGGTGAATACATCGGTGAATATAGGAAATCAGTCAGTTGTTCAGACTCACTGGCTGGTAAGGGTATGTTGATGATCAAGGGCAAAGAAAAGCCCTTTGTGGGAAATCGTTTTTCAAGTACAGAGCATGTCCACTGAGAATGGATTGCGTGATGGCATTTTACGGTGCCGGATCTGTGAGCCTTTTTCGTAGATAGCATTGCACCATTATATGGCACTGAGACCATTACATTATTAAGGGCATAAGCAGCTTTGCTATGGCTATGTATGACTGTACATTTAGCCAAGCCAAAAACTGGATCACTTACGACAAACGCCCGGCCGCACAGGCTGGGCGCATGGTCGGTCACAAATGTTAATCCTGCAGTCCGGACTGGTCAAATAAAGTTTGTTCACAGTTCAAGTAAGACAAACTCGGCATTGTTCAGGAAGGGCCTCTGCGTCATGTGAACACTGGCCAGATCCAAAGACCCGAGCACCATAACATCCGAGCGATCCTAGTTATGGCCACCACAGTTTTAGTACCTGTAGAGCGCATACGTTTTCATCTGTTTTGCCATAACGTATTGGAATTCTAGGTCACTTTGGGTCTTTACTCGCTCCAGCACCCCTATGAAACTGTTGATCTCAGTCTAACAGAAAATGAAATTAGTTTTGTTGTACCTCAGTTTATTTCTGTCAAATGGTTTCATTTCCCCCCTCCTCCCACCCCATTAGAAATCGGCGCACAGCATTTAGATGAAAAATTGAATGCAAAGTTTGAGCGCGTAAACAAAATCGGCAGCCTGCGTTAGCATACGAGGTCAGCACACTCAGTCAAATGATCTTACCTTAAGTCCCAAATATACACCGTTGCAGATGCACGTGCCACCACCTGCTGATGAAGGAACATGTCTGGCAATTTCTTCTCTTGATGTCTTATCCACAATCTGCTTGAATTCTGTTTGAAGAACTGCGGTGTCTGTAAACGTCACGATGGACACCCAAGTGCCGTTCTGGAGTTCGTACTTGATCCATTTGGTGGCAGCAGAGTGAAGCTTCTGTATTTTAGACGTCTGGAGCGCAGAAGAGCAGCGACGGCATCAGTGGGGCAGAACCATGAACATTTCCTTCAAAGTTCATGGTTTAAGATTTCAGGGTTTTGTAGTTAAATCGTTCATGTTTAAAAAATACAAAGCATAAACTACAATTAACGTGCTCCTGGGGCGCTCATGACAAATCAGAATGCTCCTGCTGATGGCCAGCGCGCTTCAAACAACTGTACAAATTTAAACCATTCGACATCTTTTTTCCCATAAATACGTTTGCAGTCCAAAGTCACGTCACATGCAGGCGATAGCGACAGTGGGGGCCCATGTTATCTTTTGCAAGTATGGAGACAGACGTTTGATTTTTCTTTCCTTCCCTCCAATCAGTATGCTATAACAGATCAACTGTCCTGACGACGTGTCAATCAAGGTCAGTCCTGGGTCAGCATTGTAGTCGGGGTCAGTATTGCAAGGTCACCGGGGTCACCATCGCAGACATTTTAGTCGGCGTTGATAAATGTCAAGACAAGGCGTTAAACCCAAGTGATTGGTGTCGTCTTTTTGGCATCATTAATTGAGGAAGTCGCACACATCTTTTGACTGTGGACTGTTGGGCGGGTTATCGTTGATCATGCCAAGGCAGGCACATCACACATTGAGAGCAACGGACGCTGACATTTTTTGAATGGGAAGTAACAACAGAAAATGACACTCTGACGCCACTTGACCATTACTCTGACTTTAATAAAAAGCGCCTCTGTTGATGTGCAAAACACGTCTCCGATTTGGCATTTGATTAATAATTACGTCGTCACTGCAAAGACGGTACAATGGCAGTTGGGATGAAATTTATTAAAACGCTGCACTGTTTTATTGGTGACTTTTACCACTGTTGGAATGCTACGGGCGTTAACAGCGCATCGTCATCATATGCTTGCTATTCTTTGGAAAATTTCGATAGAAATCGCACCGACTTAACTTGAAAATAGATCCCTGGTGCCGAAAGTGTAATGGGGCCGATAGTGTAGTGGGAAACCAGAGGTACGGGGTTCAGTTCTACTGTATGGATCGGAGAGTGAACAACTGGGATCGCCGTCCACTTGCTTGTCTCGACGACGCTGCAGACACATCCCCCATGCTGCCGGATGTGTCGAGCACCATGATGAACCTGGCCTGTGCCGGTCGCACCACCTCGAACGTCGGCACAAGCTGGTTCGGCTCCAAGCTGGCCGGCGGGTTCCTGCGATCGGAGACGACGCGTTTTACCACGGCGGTCGACAAAGGGGGAGAGGGGAGGGGGTGGCACTCGGTAACCACAGCGCCCGTCACTGGGGAACGCGCGTCGGCGCTGGGGCACTAGGGTTAGCGTAAAGGTAAGCAAGCGTGACGTCACGGCGTGTAATACTAGCGGTGTTCCTATGTGCAAACGTCTGACATAAACAGCTGCGTGCCATCCCAAAATCTATATCCTTTTGCGTGCTAATGGTGTGACAACAGTCGTCTGCAGCCTCATTGCAGTCCATGAGTCAAACTGCGGCAGCGACACTTATACGGAACGTGCCTCGAAGTCAGGGCGTATGACTGAATAGAAGCCCACGCACACGTGCACCCAGCAGAGAAGGAAAGTGAGTAGATTAATCAGGCGGATCCAACCATTTGATCCAATGCACAGGATTAGATGTGGATCGGATTACCGACATTTCCTTAAATATGTGCGGATTTTGATCGAACCGGAGTTCCATTAATGTATGGTTTTTAATCACCAGAGATGAAGTTACCCGGTCAGAAATCATACTGCTAGGTGGTGTCGACTAGTCCTGATTTATATGCCAGGTTATCGCCCTAAATTCTGCTAGAACAGCAGCTTTTGTAATCCAATTTTGACCTGCAGGTTTGCATTACACCAAACAAATGATCTATGTTCTGGTTTCATTATACTTAGGCTTATTTGGGCGTACTTGATTCGGATTGAACCTAGTAAAGCACTGGAAGAAGTTCCTAACTTGGAATGAATCAGTATCGTGCCTGGCCGGATAAGGACTGGATCAGATCGAACGACATTTACCCGGTTTGTTCTTTGGCTCACCTGCCTCCCTTGAAGTCGGCGTTTTCTCTCATCACCTCCCACACCGATCTCTGGCTGCAGCGGAAGTTCTGCTTGTTGGGCGCATCCGGACGGTGCCGCTTATCATCGCTGTTGTTGCAGAAATGGTTCACCTGGTACACAGGACCGCCGTCAGATCGGTACAATAACGATAAGAATCGCTAGCACATTCTCTGAGGTAAGATCACTGACCACATCAACAACAGCCAATCAAACACACAGCGATGCGGTACCCAAGGGGCATATTATAATGCATAATGGTAACAGTACACAACACAGTGATGTGAAGCATCCAACCATGTGTGCGTGCTGTGTTACTGCGTTGTAAGGGTGTGACCTTCCGATATCGGCCTTCCTCAGACCACAGCCATGTTTAGTTACGCCACACTTTGCGTCCGGCGTCGTTAGGCGAACAGTCATATGTGGTTGGCCAACGGGCAGTTCGAGTAGAAGACATCACATTAATACGCGTTCCAACAACAAGGCCAGGCAACACAGCAACAAGCACCAACGGTCGCACTGAACAGCATTATCTCCCACAACAACACACACACACATAACACACACAACACACCACACACACACACAAACACACACACACACACATATATACATATATATATATATTAACCATATATATATATATATATATATTATATATATATATAATTCAACATAAGAACCCTCGTAGTTTTATCGCACTACAGCTATGAAGGCTAGATCAATGGTACAACTTTGCCAGTGGGTCCAGTAAAAAATCCAGTGTGACGCCTTCTAATTAGTCCCATCACTCGGAAATGTCCTGGGTACCAAGACCAACCAGTACCAGGTGCTTCTTTATCTATTTATGTCGTGATTAATTATATATGCCCCACCGTGATTGCAATCTTTTCTCAATGTAAAGATATGCCACAATACGCACAGCTTAACGTTTTGGAGAAGGAAAAAATGTCCGCAGGCAGCGAATATCGCACTCTGCAAAGAGGAGCGCTGTGCGGATTCCTTATAGTGCTGGGCTCCAGGTCACCATGGGCTTTTGTGCCGCAAGAGCTGATGGAACAGTGGTGACTTCCGACAGATCCGCACTGACGTCTGCACTCCCGTCAAACACGGCCACACCGTGCTTCTACCCCTCAGGTCCGACAGTTGGGCCGCCCTGTGCTGCTGTACCGAGTCCAGGTAGGTGAACGCCATCAAGGACGAGATGGCGTCGTTGTCGCCATACGGGTAGAAGACGCAGTTGTTGTCCGGCAGCCCAGTGGTCTTGCTGTACGTGCATGGCTGCTGAGTCTTCTGGTCCCTGACAGGCGAAAACACGCGAACATTACGCTTCGCATCTTGCAGTCATCTGCTAACCGCACCAACACTTTCATTATTGATAGGTTCTACTTTGGTGGGCGTAGAAGCTAGAAATATATATATATATATATATATATATATATATATATATATAGAGAGAGAGAGAGAGAAGAGAGATACACACATTTATATATACCAATGCATATATACATATATATGTACACACACACACACAAACACACACACACACACATATATATATATATATATATATATATATATATATATATATATATATATATATATATGACTTCATATAAATGCCTTCGTCCACACCGCACTGCCATGTAGCCTCGGACGTCCCTGAGTGACGTGCGTGCTATCCAGATGCGACACTAATCCCTCGTCGGCTCAGAGGATCTGATATCGACGAGGTCGTACACGATACGGGCGTGCGGTGACCAGAAGTCTCAAAGTCCTAGCACAGGGGTCTTCAAACGTGTCAAGACAGCGCCACGTTACCGCGCGCACAGCATGCAGCATAACTCCTGCGCCTACGCGCCCACCACAGCACGACCACAGTTCCAGGGAACGAGATTTTAGACACCATATCTGCACGATCAGGTTCCTACTTATCAGACCTATCTCTTGGTAACCTGTGCTTGGCGACACGTTCTGTTACTTCATTACTGCAAAGGGTTGTTGGGTGTGGGGTAATGATAGTTGCTGTTCCATTACCCATTATCCGACTGCCCCATTACCCTCCCGCCCCCCCCTAGAAGTAGCCTTGCCTTGCACTAAAATGTAACGTAAACTTCATAGGCAGAGCTCACAACATGCAGTATGATTCACTGAAGTCATTGCCCACAGTCTCTTCAGGCCTCCATCTCCTCGGCTTTCTCAGCAATTCGAGGCCCAAACCTCCCTTTGCGTACGAAAAGAAATCAACGTGCATCGAGTTCTCACACTCACATTTTGTATCCGCGTAGGTCTGTGTTGGAGCAGGTATTGGGAACCACTTTGCTCTCTCCATTAGCCTCGCGTGTGTAGTAGAACATCGGGTATGTGTCGTCACCAGGGTAGCCATACTCTTCAAAGACGCCGTACCTCAGATGAGCCCATTCGTGGGTCAGCACCTTGCCTGCAACGTGCCATGGATTGTTGTTGCAGCTGCAACACACCATGGATTGTTGTTTTGGTCGCTGCACTTCGTTCCGGTCATCTCTGTGCGCAAAGCATGAATAAGGCCTTGAGAATGATATCCTACACCACCGGGGGAATAGAGCACATGGATCCTAGGATTTTGGTACTGAACATCACGTCCGTGGATATTGTTGGGAAGACGATACTGCTGCTGATCGTGATGATTTCATAGAACACCTTTGAAATACGTTTCGTACGTTCCTTCCCATGGGTGTACCATGAAAGGAAACGCAAATAAGTCCCGAGTGTCTTCTCTCCAACCTTTTTCCGTTGGCAAACCCCATACCGGCGACTACTTTTATTTGGCAACCACATACCACCACAAACATTGAGTTTGATGCATGCGAGTAGGACTGATGCAGATGTTAAGTAAAGCGCGCAGCAACGGATTAAATGTTACCTAACTAGACACCACGACGCGTGTAATCCGCGCCGGCATGCCTACATCATGTACATCAGCCACTGGCTGACGTCTGCCTCCACGTCAGAGACGGCCACCCTGTGCTTCTATCATACCGTGCAACACATGCATGCCAGGCAATGATATGAGTCGGTAACAGCAAGCGGAATTACCACCTAACGGGGCATCAGCTGAGCTTCCCCCCATATTATAATGTAGAAAGCCCTGATGTTCCGCGCAACTGGT
>NW_023596746.1:28183722-28194721 GCF_011947565.3 Pollicipes pollicipes | reverse complement strand
CGGATCGGACGCTAGCATCGTGAGCTGTGGGTGGCTGTATGGAGCCATGTATCCCTTTGGAAAGGTCACGGCACAATAGATTGTCTTCGTTCCCGCAGCTGAATGTTCGGCCACCCCCAAACATCCTTGATACTGCAATAAGTCCGAGGGACTGTGCCCTTTCCTACAAAACATATAACGCTTTTCTCAAGTCCGTACGCTCTCTCAGTCTTTGGGGTAAACGGCCAGTCGTTGTAAGCAGGCTTGCTCCCTGGGCATATTTAAGGTGATTGCATGGTTCGTTTCGCTGTGAAATGAATACATGCCTTTCTTTAGCGTTCGGTCGGAACCCATCCCATTTCTGTGGGGAGCAATCTCCCTGAACACGTTTGTTTTTACGCTTGAACGGTCCCACGACCATATCATCCTCACCAGGCTGTCGGCCAATATGGATGCCCGAGTGAAGGACTTGGGATTCAAAGGCGCAGCAGTTGCTCAAAAGCATTTGACTTCTTTTCTTGAATCCAAAAGAAAGGATGAACAACGAGCTTTTGAACATAACAAGCGGATGGAAAGAAGACATCCTCCCCGTTGTGTAGCATGACGTGGACATAAAGCAACACATGGGACGATTCAACAACGCATTAAATACTTTGGAACCAACGAAAAATAGCCACGCACAGTTACGTAGAGACTTTCGAATTTCCCAACTTGTATCAGAGAAGCCTTAACACATGGGTTGTAAGCTACCGTTGGAAATGATTTGAGACTTAAGGACAACGTAGCGTCGTGATTGCGGAAAACGGACACGTAGCTATTGGGGTCGGGAAACCTGTGTGCTGTGCTCTGGTAATGGGAATTGACTGCCAATGAGCAACCGTCAAGACATAACAATATTTGTTGTAAAAATGGCTCATCAAGCCCTCAGATGTAACCTCATGGATTATTAGCAGCCTGAAAACTACAATGCAGCAAATGTTCATTTGTTTTTTATCTGGCCTTCAGGCCGTTTCGATTTCACGAAGCCTCGCCCTGGCCCCACGGAAGACTAGTGCCACCATCGCTCCCCCATCGGCATTATGTCAGTACTGGGGCCATGGCGGTCGGAGCCGAAAGCCGAAACAGAGCACGGAAGCATCTGTCTTGCCGTTGCTCTGCAGATGCTACAGCTGTTTTGGGGACATGACACTTGTCTTCCTGCCGTGAAAAATGTCGTATTTGCAGTGCCGCCCTCAGCAGTGCGTCATCGCGCCCACATGGTGATGGCTGGACTGGCCCGCCTGCTCTGCCCTGCCCGCCTGCTCTGCTCTGCCGTGTCCTGTCAACCCTGCCGGCCGCCCCTGTCCTGCCCAGCCCACCGACCGTGCCGGCCTTCCCTGCCCTGCCCGCCTGCTCTACACGCCTGGTCTGCCCTGCTCGCCTGCTCTGCCCTGGCCGCCTGCTTTGCCCTATCCGTTTACTCTTCCGGCCAGTTCTGCCCTGCCCGCCTGCCCTGCCCTACCCGCCTGCTCTGCCCTGCCCGCCTGCTCTGCTCTGCCCGCCTGCCGCGTCCTGTCCACCCTGTCAGCCCCCACTACCCCTGCCCAGCCCACCGGACCGTGCTGGCCTTCCCTGCCCTGCCCGCCTGCCCTACACACCTGGTCTGCCCTGGCCGCCTGCTCTGCCCTATCCGTTCACTCTTCCCGCCAGCCCTGCATTGTCCGCCTGCCCTGCCTGCCAGCCCTGCCCTGCCCGCCGACCCTGCCCGCCGGCCTTGCCATGCCCGCCGGCCCTGACTGCCGGCCCTGCCCTGCTCGCCGGCTTGCCCACCTAACCCGCCCGCCTGCCTTGCTCGCCTGCCCTGCCCTGCTATCCTGTCCTGCCCAGCCCACCTGCCCTGCCCGCCGGCTACGCTCACCCCACCCTCCCTCGGGCCGGTCATCCGGCGGCGGCTACCTTAACGGCGTAGATGAGCTGTTGGCCCTGCTCCTGCGGCACGTCCTGCGAGATGCCGACCAGCACGCCGGAGTAGCCGTTGTCGGCGATGGTGACACCGGCGCGAGCTGGGCCGATGGTCACCACCAGCAGCAGCAGCAGCGCTGTACCGGCGAACGCCATGATTCGAGCCGGGAGCACGAGTGGCGGCCGCCGGAAGGGTTGGCTCGCTGGGCGGGCCTATCGCGACGCGCCCCGGCTGCCCTCGGTCAGCGACACATGGTGTCTTCACTGTCTTCTGATAGCGTAATCCGGCTCCGGAAAACGGAAAGTTCGGGGCTAGGGACTCCTTAAGTGAATTTAAGGGTGGGTCGAAAGGTGCCGGAAACAAGTTCTTCCAGTTTGTTGTTTTGGTATATATATATATATATATATATATATATATATATATATATATATATATATATGCACACCGCCTTGTTTTGGGATCCTCTTAAAATTATCTGTCCAAGCCTAGCCTTAGTTTTTCAAGGACGTTTCCGGTTTACCATGACAACAGTTCTGCGCAACCCGGATATTCGCGCCGTTCATCATTGGAACGGCACGGGTAACTGAAAGACGCCATGACATCGTTCGGCCTCCTCGAGCAGCTGAAAGACGACGTGACATCGTTCGGAGGTTGAAGGCTTGCGAGGCGATGGCTGGGACAACATGATGACCAGCGAAAATGGTAGCTCCGAGGCTTTGGTCAGAGTGATATCTCTGAGACCATCCCTCATGGTCGGCCTGTCCGCTGGTCTGCTGAATATTAATACCCGTGTAACACATATAGCCGCCGTTTAGTCGACACAGCCATGGTGTGTGGAGGCCGTGAGACATCCATGATGATGGCTATGACTTGGAAACCACACTGCCAGCTACGGGGGGAGGGTGAGGGGAAGGGGATTGCAAATGGATATGTGAAATTTTTCTCGTCGATTTTGGACAGCATTCCAGGAAGTTTGGAAATCCTTATGTTATCCTGCATGCAAACATAATGAGACTGATCAAGGCCACAGCACCCGAAGACAACTCAGACTCACTGTCACCTTTGTCGACCAATGTGCATGCTGTTGCAAGCCTTCGCTCGCAAGGCTGCTCTGCCCACTTGGCTGCTTCAACCAAAAAATCGTCTGTCACTGCCAAACTGCCACCGCCTCGAGCATTGGCGCTGGAGGGGCAGCGAATAGTCACTCTGCAGCCACAGCAGCCAACGCTGGCTGATCGTGTCAGCTGGCTGCGTACACCGGCAGCTGCTGGTCGTCGAGCTGCTGATACCGAGCAGCCGCGCCGTGGAGGTGCACGTCCATCAGAGACCGGCGGCCGGCAGCGTTCCGGGCACTCCAGCAACGGTGCCGCGGCTGCTGCTGTGAACTGCGCCACGAAGAAGCGAAGGCTGGGATGTGCTGTCTTTCTGAGAAATTTCACCACAGGACAGCTATCACAGTTTCCTGACTGTAGGCGCCAGTCAGCGCGCGGCGACTATTATTTATCCTTCTCTATGTTTTCTGGGTTTAAACTCCGATCACACGAGCGCTGACGACGCCATGCACGTGGACTGCGCACCCCCCTGACGGAGCGGACCTCGCGGTGAGACTCCCGCCGACTTCAAAACCTAGACTGAAACGTTTCGTGCGTTAGATTCAGAACTGGCTCAGTGCCCATTCTCTCCACACGAACGAAACAAGATCTACTTTTATGCTCGTTGGGTTAAATCAAAATGCAAAAAGTTTACCGAATTTCACTTTAAAGTAAACGGTTTGACTGTGCATGCCTCAAGTGGCATCAAAATGCGTGTCGTCATAGCTGGCTTCGATCTGGCATGGGGTGTCCATGTCTCGAGCATTGTAAACAAAACAGAAAGGAGAAAAAGATACCGTACCATTCTCGATTCGCTTTACAAATTTCGTCACTTTCTTTACATCACATCTTCTCAAAATCATCACACGAACGTACGTTTTCCTCCATGTCACATGCTGCCTTTGCGTGTAGGGTGGGACAAACAAAAGGCAAATACACAAAATAAAAAACAATCACCTTCACTGCAAAAGTCATGGCCGGCCCCAAAAGACACTATCACGTAACTTCGGCTTTAAATTCCCTTCGATAGCCGAAGATCGACGTCATGGTGGCGCACTGCAACGTGATGCGTTAACGGCGGTGAAAGAGGTAGGCGCGCCTCACAAGGTCCTTGCGCTTTTGCCCCACGCGCTGCTGTTTTGAGCCGTTGAACGCACGCCTCAGACAGAGGTAGCCTATACCCGCGCAGAGACCGACCGGCCGCCACAAAGAGGGCGTTTACTTATCGGGCCGCAGCTGCCTGGAATCGCCTGCCATCGTGCGTCCGTCATGCCACAGCAATGAGCACGTTTAGGACTGTCATACGCGATGCGATTTTAACTACTGACAACTGATCTGATCTGCCCATTGTGCGTTGATAGGCCTTTTTAGCTCTTTGACCATTGTCTGTACCATTTGTTTTTTGCATACCTTTCGCGCGTTCCATTTCATGCTGCACCTGTATTACCTGAGACCGTAATGACCACCATGTGGATGGTTTCCAATATACTAATACTGATACTGATACTTGGCTGTCGCAGCTGCTCATTCGAGTCAGGGCCATGCTGCATAGGGTCAGGGTCATGCTGGACGGGGTTAGGGCCATGTTGAATGCGGTTAGGGCCATACTGTACGCGGTCAGGGCCATGCTGCACGGTGTCGGGTGATGTTACACGGGGTCCGGACCATGTTTCGCGGGGTTAAGGCAATGTTTGGCGGTGTCGGGGCCATCTTGCTCGATGTCAGGACCATATTGCACGGGGTCAGAGCCATGTTGCACGGTGTCAGGGCCATATTGCACGGGATCAGAGCCATGGTGCAGTCAATGCTGTGGGCGAGCAACGCACCTATTTTGTCATCTGTTTTATTTCCTGTTGCGGGGCTGATCCAAAAATCGCTACCTGCGACGTCAAGAACGATGATCTGGTCAAATGAAGTGTCTAGCAAAAACCGTTGGTACCATCGTCGTTTTTTTACCAGTATCAAACCCGTCCATAAAATTCCTACCCTTAATGTAAACTAAGCAAGTACAGTGCAAAATTCTCCATACACAGGCAAGCACTTCTACGCATATTCCCCATTAGTACTAAAGTAATGATAATAGAAATATTGCAATTTTATTTACTTCATTACAGGTGGTCAATGCTGTCATTTTTTCGTCAGGCATGTTGACCTAGTTTATGTCGTTTTGGGGACCTGCTCATTGTCGGACGATTGCTTCCATCGCCTCAGTCTACTGCTGTCGATAGTCAGGCTTTGGTTCAGACGCAGCGAGCGAGGGATCGAAGCGAGAGATTGAACACTTATGCGTGGCGAGATGCTTGTGTCCACGCGGCCGTGCCGTTCCCGTGCTCCGCGGTGACCGGTGTGCGCTCTGTACGGCCGTGACTGCGGCCGTCTGGAGGCCACGGACACCGTCTGGAAGGTCCGGCCTGCTCGCTGTGCGGCAGCGGCGGAGCCTGACAGCGCCCCGCTACAGGCTCGCGACCACAGGCGAACGTGTCTCGCTCCGGCTCGCCGCTGGTACCTGCCAGTCCCCGTCTGTACCATGCTCTATCCGCTGAATCCGCTGAAGATTTTTTGTGGGCACTCTGCGTTCCGACTGAACTTAAAGAGTAAAACAATCCATCTGAGGTGAACGAGGTATGCTCGTAACCGGCGCAAATTGCTTTCATACCAATAAACGCGATCACACGAATTATATTTCGCTCAAAACTATCCCCATACAAACATTTGATAGCTCATGTACGAGGTAATTTTGTTAGCAACAAGCAAGACAACAAGCCGGTGATAAACATCTGCTGTAATCTTCTTTTGTATGCGATACCATTACCGGCGTACGGTCTTACACCATCAACAGGGACACAGTGACGGAGCGCTTGGAGCAGCGTTTCATCACGCGGCACTATCCCAGGCATTGTTGACCACCCTACCATCGAGCTCCGGCAGCGACTATTCGTAATGGGAAGCTACTTCACTACTCTCGAGCTACGTTTCTGCCTCTCGTCATCGTCCACCATATCAGTGGTCTCTCTCCTTTGACTCTCTCGCCGTGGCGCGTCACAACGTCATGACGCGCCGCCGGCGCCGCACCATAAGCGCCCCCACCACAGCCACCGCCAGCAGGACGACGGCGGCGATGACGATGCCGACGATGGCGCCGGCAGAGAGGCCATCGTCGTTCGGGGGAGACGGCACCGAGCCCAGGTACAGGATCGCCGTGTTGGAGACGGCGCTGCGGTGCCCTATGCGGGAGAAACGCCGCTGGTCAGAGACGATGCTCAGCGGTGACTCGGTCGTGGTCGCCACGACAGTGATGCCGCGTGGGCGAGTCCGACGGTGTCACGCTCCCTCGCGCGCCAGAGGTGCATGTACATGGTAGACGACGAGACGCATCGTGTGTAGTGGGCTGAACATGGAGGCTGAACAGACGGCATCCCACAAACCAGCTCATCACCTAACAGTTCGTTTAGTTCGAGAACTGAAAATGATTTAGGACTTGGCGGACATGTGCTAAAATCACACTTTGTAGAAAAATGGACACCTGAAAAGACTGCGTATCTCGCTTTCCGATGGCTGACCCAGGTCCGTCATATCTGACGGTACCGGGCGAGATCTCCCGACAACCCGCACCAGCAGCAGCTCGGGGCCTGTTCGGCATCAGCGTCTTACCCTGCTGGTCGAACGTGCGCATGGCCAGGTAGACTGTGTCCAGGTTGGACGGCACCGGCAAAGTCAGGTTCTGCATGGTGCCGCTGATCTCCGGGGGCGCCACCAGCGAGCTGTTGACCTCCTCGCCGTTGGCATCGAACTGGGTCGGCGACAGGTCGGTCGCATTGGTAGACCACTTGAACTGGTACCGGTATGCTGTGGGAGAGCAGTTCGGTCGCGATTTGAGGTCAGTCAGTGGTCAGCATGGGATGGAGAAGGAGGAGGGGGGGGGGGGGGGGGGGGGGAGCGAGGGCAGCGCGCGGTAAGCAACGGACAACCAACGAACGGTGAGGGTATGGCCAAGAGAAAAGGCCGTTTAGGGTTTACTTACCTGTCAACGTGACACGATTTTCCACCCGATGACGCGAGAGGCCTATGATGATGGAAATGCACAGAAACGGGGCGCTGCGGGGTGTAAAAGCGACAACGTAATATAACATTTCCCAAATTTCCCAGACACCATCCCTGGCTACTGATGATCTGCGTCTTGGCACACCAAACGCTCGCCAAGACGGGTGGGTAAGCTGGCAAAACCCGCACAGACGTGAAAACGACGAACGACACCATTTTGCCTACAGGCACCGCTGATGCTTTTAGGTCCTGCAACACCCTAGCAGTGCGCGACATAACAAACGCACCCATCTCATGACATGCTCCGGAGTAGGCATAGCTTTACCCACCGTACCCCGCCGGGCTCATGGCAGTGATGGGTAGGGTAGGGAGGGACGAGAGGGGCCGGCTGCCGTACCGGTGCCTTGATCCAGGTCAGCTCCGGGCGCCGTCCAGGTGACCACGGCGCCGTCCGAGGCGCGTTCGCTCATGACCAGGTCGGTGACCTGGGCCGGCGGCAGCAGGCCGCCACGGGCGTTGTTTGTCACCTGGAAGGCCCCAGCGCTCACCGTCCGGGTAAAGTTGCCTGCAGACGGATGCAAACTGTCAGTCACGAACCAGCAGCCTAATGACGGTCGGCCCCAGTGACGTGACGTTTGGGGTCAGCATATCAGCTGTGATATCTTCATTAGACGTACTTGCAAGGTTGAGAGTGAGTTCTGTTTTTGGCGCTGCAAGTAACGTGACTGTGGCTAATGAAGCCAGCTCAGCAAGCTCATTTGTCAGCGACTGGCAGCCAGTATGTCTGTCGGCGGCTGGCAACCAATACGTCAGTCAGTGGCTGGCAGCCAGCACATCTGTCAGCAGCTGGCAGCCGGCACGTCTGTCAGCAGCTGCCAGCCAGCGCATCTGTCAGCGGTTGTCAGGCGGCATGTCTGTCAGCGGCTGGCAGCCAGCACGTCTGTCAGCAGCTAGCAGCCGGCACATCTGTCAGCAGCTAGCAGCCAAAACGTCTGTCAGCGGCTCGCGACGCTGGCCCGCGGCTCACCTGTTGGCCTGGTGTTGCCGATCGGGGAGGTGCTGCCGCAGCACCAGCTCGAGCTGTCGGTGTTGGGGTTCGGCATGGCCGCCGACGCCGAGAAGCCCTCGTTGATCACGGCGTTGCCGTCGTTCCGCACCTCGCACACGACTGAGTACCGGCCCTGGGGCACACGGGTGGCCGCATCACGATCGTTCTTGAAAGGGGATATTTCACAGTTGAACATATTGAAGCGAGCATGAGATATGATGAAACGGGCTCACTTGTAACTATTGGTATGCTTTAAGGCAGAAAAGACTGCTCCAAATACCACGATTTTTCGGTTCAGAAAAGATGCTCTTCGATGCGTCATTGTCTGATTACGTCATGGTACCTTGCACAACATTGATGGAGTCAATTGACAGCTGTTATATCTGGCAATCGTGCTCACGAACGCCAAATATGGGCGGCAACTCGACCATTATATTTTTATTGGCCTTGATCGCCGCATGGCTTATGAAATGGCAGGATTTCAAACACATTATCATGAGTTCATGAATGCCAAGGTAACCTTGAAATACTCTCCCCGAAATACAGCCCCCATTTTCGCGGGTGTATAACTCAGAAACTAGATGGGCTTAGATCTTAAGAAGGGTAGGGCTGTGCACTGCACTGAAAGGCCCTCAAGTTGGCTATTTCAGTTGAAAACGCCAGATCGATGTGCAACACTCCCTCTAAAGGGACTGTGCCACATTTGCATGAGGTTTAGGACCCATATAACCATTCCAACATCATTCACTGCTGTTTGCAGTCATGGTCGTTGCGAGACTAAAAATCCTCTCGTTTCTGGACTAGGCGCACGCGACATTGTGGACTATTCTTTGCCCGTCCCCTCTCAACTTTAAAGTTCTCCAGACATGCATAACGTCATAGACACGCCACACAAATTCCGTCTCTTCAACGGCCATATTGTGTCGAAGGTAAAAAAATACAGCCATTGATTTATTCGAGTCTGAAGTACGTCAGTGCGCACTGTCACGTCAACAGACAGCAGTCGGCCATTCACCAATATAACGCGTGAAATGCGAGTTTCGATCACGAGCCAAGTTCTGTGATACATAACGTGAACCTTTCAGCAATTTTACCAGTTATAATGGAGTGATGGCTGATAGATTTAGATACTTTTGAGGACTTCATCTAAAAAAGTTGAAAATTACAGGAACACCACATATTGATTCTACTCTAACTCTACTTCAATTTTTCAATCTATCTTAACACTAGATTAGCGATCTAAAGAAATCACGGTTGAAAAAATACGTCTGAAGGGCCTTGTAAATGCACACAATGACATGCTAAAGCGTTCACAGATACTTATTTCAGAAGTGTCTTCAGTTTCGTCCGCCTGTTGGCTCCTGCCCAGTGTTAGCCGCTTGACTGGGCGGTCCGCGGAGACTACAGTGCTGGGCGTTCGCAGCCTCTATTTTTGCGACTTGGAAGCGTGGTGCTCAAAGCTATGCTACATGATTTTCATTAGATACCAATTTTGAGCCATGGTTGAGAATTGCGACTTCGCTCGTTTCCTTCAGTTTGCTGACTTGTCAATGCGAGTTGCATCTTTCAGGTACCTTCTGGGTTCTGTGTCATCTAAACAAGGTAAACATACAACAAAAATGAAGAAACTGGGAAGAAACTAAGCTAGAAACCAAACTAAAAACTAGAAACTAAACCAAAACTAGAGGTCTGGCCCGAGGGCAAGTCGAGGGCCGAGACTAAGAAGCATAGGAGGACTGCCCGGCAGCGTATCAGACGGATAGGACATTACGGCGAAACTATTTGACCATGCGAAAAAAGAGGGGCAGGCTGACCCAGTTAGAAGAAATCACGAGCGTGGAAAGATCGAAATCACGAGCTTGCATCGTGCAAAGGGCAAAAAAAGAGAAATCTCGGAGGAAAGTCCCCAGGGAGCCTCTGAGGGGAGTCTCCAGGGCAAAAGGGGGAGAGTGCCGTGTGTCAGAAGCCAACCGGCGTGCATGGAGAACAGGACGGGCCGACGCTGCTTACCTAGCGAAGAACTTTGGCTCCGCGGGCAACGGGACGCCAGCGATAACACACACGATGTGAGTCCACAAGCTGTCGTCCCCATCTTTACCGGACGATGGACGGCTGTGCGTCTCGAAACTGGGCCCTGAACCCCTCCCCGCGGACGGGCGTCGGCCACAGCATACCTCCTCTCGTCCGCATGGCTAATGGGGGGGGGGGGGGGGGGGAGGGGGACGACACGTCGGATGGTACCGACAGTCGTGTGTCTCTGTGAACGGGTCAGGACGGCGGAAAGGAGGCTAGGTAACCGGACCATGTGCGAATGAAAGTGTAAATACCGAGCGGGCTGCGAAAGCGGAGGACGGATATTCAGTTTCCGGATTGGTATGGTTGCGTTGTGACCTTGTGACCTTGTGACCTTGTGAAGTGACCTTGTAATGTGAGTGACGTTGTAAATAAAGAATGGCGCTGCGATTTAGTCGTATAACGCTGAAGCAATTATAGGGCCACGGCAAGCAAAGTGTTTGACGTTGGAGGAGTCGATAATCGCTGGCCAGAGATGGGGCGGACCTTTAGGTATAGCCCTAGACTAACTCATATTGTTATCGCAAAGCACAAGTCCGTCCCAAAGACTTTGAAAAACGTTGCCGCTTCGAAACAAATGCTGTATGCACTGCAACGTACACCGGTTACAACAATACAAATACCGTTATGGATATACTGGAAATGTGATTCCTTGTCCTTGGGTCAGATGGGTAGGTTAGGTTACATTAGAGCATAAGTGTTTTCCTAGGCAAGCATACGCCTAAAAAACACGATGAGGTGAAGCAGAATGGCTCCGTGGAAACATTTGATTGCCATGCCTTAAAGGGAATATTTCACATTTGAAAACATTGTGACAAGTATGAT
>NW_023596746.1:28053270-28182603 GCF_011947565.3 Pollicipes pollicipes | reverse complement strand
CAAGGCGTTTGTTTTTCCTCGTGCAGGTCCTCGCCAGAAGTTCTGGAACGATGTGGGCATTACAGGCGTGGGAATGGCAGGGTGAGTGGCCGTACCCTGCCACTTTTGATGGAAGTCCAACACCACATGTTCACGTTGCGACGTTCTCGGATCGTCACATTGATGTGGGACGTTATACTAGTGAGTAGATAAATTACATTCAACCCCCATAAACTGACTTATTTACTGCCAAAGACTCAGGCTGGTGGATGAGAGAAGATCAAAAGAAATCTGGTTTGGAGCACCAACTTTCGGCGTTCGCATCATCAGATGGGCAGAGAAGTAGAGAGAGGCATCTGCGTGACGCCAAGAACCAGAGCGCCGGCACACCGTTCGGTGACCATCGGTCTATATCTGAGTCGCTTAAACACACCGCTCAACAACCATCTGTGCGTCAGCATTTCGCGCAAAGTCAAGCATGGAGCTATCAGGAAAATCCGGGAAGCGCTCCTGACAAGAAAGCACCATTCGAGCATGAGTACCGTTATTGACACGTGACTTTCACTGATCGGCACCCTTCACCTGCGCAATAGCTACCAGTTCTCCACTCAGCCACTAGCTACGAGCAGATGGTAGTGCTGGCGTCAAACTGGTGGAAAATTTGTAAACCGCCAGTCCAACGTCGGCAGCGGGAAGTGTGGGGCAGGGCAGTTTGCCGCTTACTTTTTCCTTGTTCTCCGTTCCTCCTCAACCCATCTGATGGTGATGAATGCCGAAAATTCATGTCCCCATCTAGACTTCTTTCGATCTTCGTTCAACCACCAAGCTACCAACCTTCAGCAGCAAACGTGTCCATGTTGTTAGGGGTTAAAGGCAATCGTTTTCTCCGATATGGTGATGAATGGAAAGCCATCTCGAGTGTTGAGTGATTAGCGAGCAAATTTCAGGGCTGGCGAACGGGAGCTGAAACGCTGCACACGAGCATGGAACCAGACCAAGAGCGCTGACACCTTGTCACAGGAGCATGCCGAATTGAAGTTCAGTGCTCCCACCAGTCGCACTTCGACGGTATGTGGGAATCTCGTGAAATCCGTCAAGTGCCGCTTTGTGAAGCTGATTGGTCTGGGCTTCACTAGGAGCATCACATCTTTTGATGCGACGCCATTTGAGATTCTCAAGCTCGAGCAGCCAGGAGTGACTTTGAGAAGATGGTCAGGATTTTGCTGGCTAGGGCTCATTACAGGGGAGGGAGGGGGGGGGGGGGGTCTGCTAGGCAGTGTCAAATTCCTGCTTATCGAGGGTAATGAGAAGCATGCTCCCTTAAATAGATGTAGACGATGAAGTTTCCAAACTAAGGGCCTTCTGATCGGCATAGGAGGTCATCTGGAACCAATAAAAGTCCTCTCTACCCCAAAACAGGACCCCTGTTCCACAAAAGATCCTCTTGATCCAAAACAGAATCCTTCCGGTTCACAAAAGGGGCTTCCAAGTCCCGCAAAGGGCCTCGTTTTCCTAAAACAGGGCATTCTGCGCCGGAACTGCAACCATCTGATACATGAAAAGGGCCTCCTGCTCCAAACAAGAAGCTTCCTCATGTATAGAGGGTGCCTCTTTATTCAGAACGGGAGCCTCTCAGTCAGGGGATGCACTCTTGCACACTTTCGGAGGTCTGAGCCCCCCCCCCCCCCCCCCCCCCCCCAATGGTGACTTGAACCCTCAATGCTCTTCTGGGCCTTCCCCATCCAACCCCCCACTCCACCCCCACCACCAATGCGTATGAGTAAGAAGTGGAATGCCGGGTCAATGAAATGCAGCTTCTGAAGCGCTGGCACGTCAGTTACCTATGCACATCACTGTAAATGCCAGCATCATCATGTATAATCATTATCACTGTCACATCGCCTTGAAATTGGAAGCCATATCTCGACACCAAAACAACTCTGGAACCGGCCAAATTCTTTGTGTTGAAAATCAAAGTGGCCGAGAGCCGGGAAGAAACAAGGCTCTTTGGGAAGGTTGGGTCAATTTAAGTAACTCCTCCACCAAACCGATTTTAAAAGTGACCCACTGCCTCTAGCTTGTAACGGGAGTCTTCCGAGCAAGCCAAGGGCCTCCTGAACACAAATCTGAGCCTCCTGATCTAGAACGTGGGCTACCTTAATGATAATGGTGGTGTCACGGACCAAGCACGGGCCTTTTGATACGCAAGCGTGTCTTCTGGGCCCGATTTAGCGCTCCCTAGCTCAGTTATGGGGCCTCCTTGATCTGAATTTTGGTAATTTTTGTAAGCTTTGGTTTGAGTAAAAGAAAATCTAAGACTTTGAGGGGTAGAAACATACTTTACTCCCCCTTTCGGAAGGCAAGAAGGACTAACTCAGGTGAAGACAGGGAGGGTGCAACTCTAACCCCCTCTGTGCCTCCCCCCCCCCCCTTCAGCCCTGCTTCGCCACCCTTGCACATAGCCACGTTTGCCACTCGAGACGGGCTTCCCATTATGGGTTAAGCCGTCCCATCCAAAATTCTCGAACAAAATCCTCTGCAGCATGCATTTCGTGCGTGCAGTGAAAGGCATGATGAGGCAGCGAGGATCAAATACGGACGATGCTGGGCGGAGCGTGCTTCGTTTAGTGGCTGGTTTGTGTAGCCATTTCATATTTCCCGGACTAAGTCGCGCTCTGTGTACTGGAGAACGGCCTGAGGCGGCCGAGTCAACAGGCGCGCAGTCAAGGTCCAGATTGCTCTCCGCTATTGATCCCCGCGATCCATTGATTTATTTTCGAGTGGAAGGCACCTCGAGCGCCTCATGAGAATAATCTCACTCCGTGAGATTTCCGACGCTCTCAGCACCATGCACGGCAGCTGATGCAACTGTGGGGCCTCCTGGGCGCTCTCAACAGACACCAAGAAGTCGCCGACGTCTAAACCACTTCGAAAAATACTGGCAGCTGGCGGGAAATCATCTGCAACGCAATCTGCACATTGAAGTAACGCAAAGTTAACACAGCAAGATGACGATGCGGCGCCGAACCAAACAATTGCGTTTCATGCACAGTGAGATTCGCAGGTGAGACACTCAGCGCCTCGCTAGCCGGAAGCGCAGGTTGGCCTGGCGCGCTGGCGCCACGCCGACGCTGAAGTACACGCATGCGCGTACTTCGGCGGAAAGAGTGATCCGGTGCTTGCGGCAGAGAAATAAAACGCCCGCGAGGCCGTCTGATGGATCATGGCCAGTAAGAAGGCGATCGAGAGGACAGCTATGTGCATGCCTATGTGCTGAGCTGTATACATTGAGCAGTATATATTGAGCAGTATACATTGAACAGTATACATTGAGCAGTATAGTATTGAACTCGGCTCGTGCAGCTGGGGTCGGGGCGAGGTGGAGATCCACCAGACGAGGCCCTTTTGTATTTCCTCTCGGACAGCAGACAGCATGACGTCTGCAATGCACAGCCGCGGCGTTGTGACGACGTTACGCAGAAAACGCTCCGCGCCAGACGAGCCACAGACACTAAAGCTCGCGAGGCGGGACGCCGTCATCAGGGTCCCATCGACCGCGGACAGGTGCAGCGTCCGCTGAAGCCCGTCCACTGCCAGCTCTGCGGCTGCCTCTCCGGACACTGGGCCCATCTGGCTTCTCATGTCCAGCATGACGGCCGGCACGCGGCTTCCAGCCGGACCGCTGACAGCTGACTCTGATTCAGCTGACCTTGAGGCCGACTTTAATGCAGCATTGGAGGCAGAGCCTGTCCTTGCTGTGGTGCAGCAAAGGGCGTCACTTTACATACTTTGAGGCGGCGGCAGGGGCGGGGCTGAGGCTGGCAATGCTGACTTCAGCCCGTTTCTCCTCCTCCCAATAGTAATCAGAGCCCTTTCAATGCATATGAGCAAGGAAGGAATGGTGGGCAGAATACATGCAGAACAATTATCTTGACTATTGGCATGCTAGGTAAAAGATACCTGAACATATCGCTATCAGTTTCATGTTGATAATGTACATAAAGCATCCTGTGGGTACTAACTGTTTTGTCAAGGTTCTCCAAGTAACTCTGTCATATGTGAAGCCAGTCTGCATATGTTGACAACTTTATTAAATGGTAACGCCTGGATGAGATGAAGAACAACTGACTGCAAGATGCAGCAGCTTTTAAAAGCACAGGGTGGCCCATGAAAATTAACGCAGGTGTTCCCCAACAGTGGCAAGAGTATCTGTGACGTAATCGTGGCTGTGTTGGTTATGCAACACGATAAGCTACAATGGTAGTCATGAATTATCCCTTACTGTTTGCGAAGTGGCTTGCGCTGTGAATCACACCCCGTTCTAAAATTTTCACAGACAGATAACAAACATTAACTTGAAATAAAGTTATTCATCGGCAGGAAAACATTTTGAATCCATGAATATTAAACAACGTTGTCTCTTATTTAACATCGAGGACCTCGGGTGCCGATTTGAGCTCTTTTGTGAGGGCCCTGATCCCTCCCCCCCCCCCCCCCAATGTTGAGTTGGGCGTCCTAACGTTGGCTTGCCCCCAATGTTTTAAGCTGGAATACTTAAAAAGTAGGTAAAAGATGACCATAGCACAAAACCTTCTTTGATCTTCTTTGATCTTTCTGCCTAGCGATGTCTCGTACCACTATCATAACAAAAACTAATGGTTGTTTTCACCACCAGATACACAACGTAACAGCTGAGCGGATAAACGATGCAATTAACTTCGTTTATGAGGTTAACGAGAAAAGCTCTGGAATATGGAGATGACATAAGTCCTTCATTGCTAACCCCGTCCCCGTCCCCCACAGCCAAAATGCGTGCCGCCTCTCATGACCGCCATAGAAGAGCGCCACTGGCGCCCAAGGTGGCCTCTAAAAGGGCGCCTTCTCTTGCCGGTCAGAAGAGACGTGTGCGTCCGGTGCCTGATCCATAGATCCATCCTTGCATGATTTCTATGCTACTTGAGTTAAAGACTTCCATAAATTACATAAAATTAAAACGTATCTTGCCTTTACTCAATATAAAATGGGCTAAATCCGATGAGAAAAAAATAGGTGGGTATGGTGTCGGGCCCTCGGCTGGGGCCGCCAATAATTTACCAAAATTGACACCCCTGTCGGGGACGTATTTTCGAGTGGCCGAAATCCGCGGAGAAGGCCGATTTTAGTGACACCCCTGGGTGCAGCTGTCCTATCTCTGCGACCACCTGGAAGCGGCTGCCGGTCTGCGTGGCTGGCAACTGACTCGGTGCGTTCCGCAATGAATGCGTGCCATGAGGCAGGCGATGGTGTCGTTCGGATCCCACGCAGTGGTCATCGGTGCAGAGTGCGAACAATCACAATCACTACTCTTGTGAACGAGTTTAGACCCAGAAAACATAGCGAAGGATAAAAAGTGGTCGCCGCGCGCTAATTGGCGCCTACAGTCAGGAAACCGTGATAGCTGTCCTGTGGTGAAATTTCTCAGAAAGACAGCACATCCCAGCGTTCGCTTCTTCGTGGCGCAGTTCACAGCAGCAGCCGCGGCACCGTTGCTGGAGTGCCCGGAACGCTGCCGGCCGCCGGTCTCTGATGGACGTGCACCTCCACGGCGCGGCTGCTCGGTATCAGCAGCTCGAAGACCAGCAGCTGCCGGTGTGCGCAGCCAGCTGACACGATCAGCCAGCGTTGGCTGCTGTGGCTGCAGAGTGACTATTCGCTGCCCCTCCAGCGCCAGGTCGAGGCGGTGGCAGTTTGGCAGTGACAGACGACTTGTTTGTTGAAGCAGCCAAGTGAGCAGGGCAGCCTTGCGAGCGAAGGCTTGCAACATCGTGCAGATTGGTCGCCATCGCCTCTCAAGCCTTCAACTTCCGAACGGTGTCATGGAGTCTATCAGTTGATCGAGGAGGCCTGATGATGTCACGGCGTCTTTCAGTCATTCGAGGAGGCCGAACGATGTCATGCCGTCTTTCAGTTATCTGCGCCGTTCCAATGATGAACGGCGCGCATATCCGGGTTGCGCAGAACTGTTGTCATGGTAAACCGGAAACGTCCTTGAAAAACTAAGGCCAAGTTTATGTGGATAATATGAGTATCTCAAAACAAGGCGGTATGCATATATATATACCAAAACAACAAACTGGAAGAACTTGTTTCCGGCACCTTTCGACCCACCCTTAAATTCACTTAAGGAGTCCCTAGCCCCGAACTTTCCGTTATCCGGAGCCGGATTACGCTATCAGAAGACAGCGAAGATACCATGTGTCGCTAACCGAGGGCAACCTGGGCGCGTCGCGATAGGCCCGCCCAGCGAGCGACGGCCTCCGGCGGCCGCCACTCGTCCTTCCGGCTCGAACCATGGCGTTCGCCGGTACAGCGCTGCTGCTGCTGCTGGCGGTGGCCATCGGCCCAGTTCGCGCCGGCGTCACCATCGCCGACAACGGCTACTCCGGCGTGCTGGTCGGCATCTCGCAGGACGTGCCGCAGGAGCAGGGCCAACAGCTCATCGACGCCGTTAAGGTAGCCGCCGCTGCCGGCCGACCGGCCCGAGGGAGGGTGGGGTGAGCTGAGCCGGCGGGCAGGGCAGGTGGGCAGGTCAGGGCAAGTGGGCAGGGCAGGGCAGGTGAACAGGGCAGGGCAGGTTAGCAAGGCAGGCGGGCGGGGTAGGTGGGCAGGCCCGGCGGGCGGGGCAGGTGGGCAGGGTAGGCGGGCAGGATAGGGGTGGGGGCAGGATAGGGGTAGGGGCCCTGCCCGCCTGCCCGCCTGCCCTGGTCGGGCAGGCGGGCAGGGCAGGGCCGGCAGGCAGGGCAGGCGGGCAGGGCAGGGTCGGCGGGCAGGGTAGGGCATGCGGCCAGGGCAGAGGAGGCGGCCAGGGCAGAGCGGGCGGGTAGGGTAGAGCAGGCGTGCATGGCAGGCGGGCAGGGCAGGGCAGGGCAGGGCAGGGCAGGGCAGGGCAGGGCTAGGCAGGGCCGGTGGGCAGGACAGGGCAGGCTGGCAGGGCAGGGCCGGCGGGAGGAGTAAACGGATAGGGAAGAGCAGGCGTCGAGGGCAGAGCAGGCGGGTAGGGTGGAGCAGGCGTGTATGGCAGGCGGGCAGGGCAGGGCAGGGCAGGGCAGGACCTGTGGGCAGGACAGGGCAGGCGGGCAGGGCAGAGCAGGCGGGCAGGGCAGAGCAGACGAGCAGGGCAGAGCAGGCGGACAGGGCAGAGCAGGCGGACAGGGCAGAGCAGGGCAGGGGCGGCCGGCGGGGTCGGCAGGCAGGATAGGCGGGCAGGGCAGGGCAGGGCAGGGCCGGTGGGCAGGACACGGCAGGCGGGCAGGGCAGAGCAGGCGGGCAGGGCAGAGTGGGCGGACAGAGCAGAGCAGGCGAGCCAGTCCAACCATCACCATGCGGGCGCGATGACGCACCGCGAGGACGGTACTGCGAATACAGCATTTTCAAGGCAGGAGACAAGTGGCATGTCCCCAAAACAGTTGAAGCATTTGCAGAACAACGGCAAGACGGATGCTTCCGAGCTCTATTTCGGTTTTCGGCTCCGACTATCATGGCCCCAAGTACTGACATAATGCCGATGGGGGAGCGATGGTGGCACTAGTCTTCCGTGGGGCCAGGGCGAAGCTTCGTGTAATCGGAACGGCTGTAGACCAGATCAAAAACAAATGAATATATGCTGCCTGTAGTTTTTCAGGCTGCTAGAATCCATGATATTACATCTGGGTGCTTGATGAGCCATTTTTACAACAAATATTGTTATGTCTTGACTCTTGTTCATGGACAGTCAATTCCCATGAACAGAACACAGCACACAGGTTTCCCGACCCCAACAGCTACGTGTCCGTTTCCCGCAATCACGACGTTACGTTTTCCTTAATTCTGAAATAATTTTTAAGCGATAGATTACAACCCATGCGTTAAGTCTCGTCTGATATAATGGTCACTAGATGACCTCTAGAGGTCAAATTACAACATGGAATTTCTCAATCAAATTCCAACGTGGGATTTCTCAGACACCGAGCTACGTAATGGTTCTCTTCACATGACTCTAGCTTAAGCAAGGTCGAAATGGCGAAGACGTGTTCATGATCTGCCCTCGCCAACGACCCCAGTGGAGAAAGCTCCCGTCCGCTGGGTATTAAGACAAAAATTGTTGCAGCGCATTGAACTGTAGAGAATAAACGCATGATAACCATCAGTGTAGCGTATAAGTTAGGAAATTCGAAAGTCTCTACGCGACTGTGCGTGGCTATTTTTCGTTGGACCCGACGCATTTAAGGCGTTGTTGAAACGTGAATCGTGTTGCTTCATGTCTACGCCATGCTAAATACCGGCGAGGATGTCTTCTTTCCATCCGCTTCTTATGTTCAAAAGCTCGTTGCTTAGCCTTTCTTTTGGATTCAAGAAAGGAAGTAAAATGCTTTTGAACAATTGCTGCTTTTTGAATCCCAAGTCCTTCACTCGGGTATTAGCCGACAGGCTGGTGAGGATGATTTGGTCGTGGGACCGTTCAAGCGTAAAAGCAAACGTGTTCCGGGAGATTATTCTCCACAGAAATCGGATGGGTCCCGACCGAACGCTAAAGACGGCACGCATTCATGGCACCGCGAAACGAACCAGGCAAACGCCTTAATTATGCCCAGGGAGCAAACCTGACCTACAACGTCTGACCGTTTACCCTGAAGAAGCGTGCGGACTTGGGAAAAGCGTTATATGTTTTGTAGGAAAATGCGCAGTATCTCGGGTTATTGCAGTAACAGAGAGATTTGGGGGTGGCCCAACTTTCAACTACGGGAACGAAGGCAATCTTTTGGGCTGTGGCCTTTCCAAAGGGATACATGGCTCCATACACCCACCCACAGCTCACGATGCCAGCGTGCAATTGGTGCGAATTGGGTGCGTGTACTGACATATTTTGCCGCTCGTGTTTTCAGGTCATGTTCCGCGAGGCGTCTCAGGCGCTCTTCACGGCCACTGATAGACGCGCCTACTTCAAAAGTGTCACGATCCTGATTCCGATGTCCTGGACGAATTTCACCATCGACCGGGAGTCGTTCGCGGAAGTGTATGAGGTGAGATACATTGTGCTGAAGCTGGTTTCAAATCAGGTTGAGCCGAAGCTGCTACTGTCTCTCGTTTTATCTCGCCATTTCTAACTTGTGGCTACCTGAAGTCGCGAAAGATTTCGCGTGCGGTTACGTTCATAGGTTGTTTGTTCTATCGTTTTACGGGGGTTACGCAGAAGGTTACGAGTTGCATGATTGGATACGATTCGATTATTTAGCTGTAGTGGCAGGCTGCCATCACATCACATTGGGTACCCTCACATCTCTACCAAATATGCCCGGTTCAGTAATATTCTAGAGGTTTTATTTGCTGAGAAGCAGCTTCATATCCTAAACCAGGCGGAAAGTTACCTGCCTAACAGTACTCTAGTATGATTTTCAAGAATCTTTTCTGTCGAGCAAAGTCAAGATCTGAATATGTTTAGAATACGAATGCATTATAATGCCTATAATTTCAAGAATCGTTTTTCTTTTTCCGTCCACAAAAGCTACCGATAGCCCGTGCCAAATCATCGGCAGGTCAGCAGTTCGTAAGCAGAGATCTGGTTCCAAAACTCGGCCGTTGCACCAAGTTTTGTCGGATATTTGCACAAAACTTTCGCATTCTAGAAGCCATTTAAAAAACTGAAGGCAGCGTTGCGCCACTAGGAGCCTTAAGGAAGAATAATTTGATGGTTTGAACTACAGTGAGCCTGCCATAACGCAAATAATCAAGGCTGTTCAATAATCTAACACCCGAGCCTGCCGTGAAGCTGTGAAAAGTGTGGTGGATTGTTTGTGCAGCCGTATCTATTAATTCATAACCATTTTGGAATAGAGTATCAAATCTATCCATGGTCAAATGGCGTGATAAGCAGTGGGCCAAGCACTTATCGTTGACTGCTTCAGTCGAGGCATTCAAGCAATTGATTTCTGGTGCGACATCGTTAGTTTGGATTACAAGCTCAGCTATGAATTGGGATATACAATACACAAAACAGATAATAAAAAGCCTACGTCAGAACGGTTACGCCGCGCCGGTAAGAAACTGTTCTGGAAAACCGTCGGAGGTAGGGGGTCAAACTGGCTCCCGATGGTATTCAATAAGGAAGCAAATAGCGACCCGGTTTTAGCAAACGCATCTTGCTTACCGCTATCGCAGTGAACCTATCCTCGTCGCTGTTTTTGCAGCGCATAATTACGTATTTAAGTGAAGCAGTTTACTCCTAGCCTTAATTCCATACAAATATTGGTCAACATAAATCGTTGATCCGATGGAAAAAGGCATAGTCGAAAAATGTTGTACGCCGTAAGGCGGCCTCTTAAGTGGCACCTTCACCTGCCGATCAGAAGAGGCACGTGCGTCCAGTGCCCGCTTCCCGGATCTGCCCTCGCGTGACTAATAATCTACTTAAATTACGGATTTTGTATACAGTATACAAAAATAAAAGCACATGTTGCCCTTCATCTTTGTCACAATGAAGTAGGGTAAGGAAGGTGGACCAAGGACAGGCCGATCAAGTTCATCGGATGGTGTTGCCTCCGCGCTCTTGTCAGACTGGAGTTTGGATGGTTTGTGTGCCGCGCCGTACTACAACCCGTCCATCCGTACCCCAGGTCAGCTTGACACTCTCGGGCCAGCTGATGGTCGACTTTTTCGGATCAGTCGGACCAAACTCGTCCCCGCCAGGACCCGTACCAAATCCCGCTAGAATGCACGATAAGCATCTTTTATTTGGAACACGTAGGCGATGGAACATCCTAACATGCGATTTATGAGTCCTGCCATCATATGGAGTGTATGGCGTATTGCTGCCCTACCCCTATCTCTCCATTCCGCGTTGGTTATTTTGAATTGATGTTATGTGTGACTCTTGGGTTGTGCCGTATGCGAGATTCCCTGCTCAAGCAGCAACGTAATCTCAAGTTTAACGAATCGTCGGAAACCTCGCAAAAACGTAGTTCCCTGATTGGTCAGCAGAAGGTATTCACCGGGGGTATTCGAACAGACTAGGTAAAATATCAAGCTCTTGTAGGACATCTAGTGGAATGTTGGAAGTGTAGGCTATGAACTCAGTTGTCATGCACTACAACTGTATTATGAATTATCGGGGTGAAAATAAAGAATGCCAGAGACACGTAGGCAAAGCGTGAATAGTTAGCAGGGGATGCAACTGATTGGGTATGCACCACTCTTACGTCGACCTAGCTGTGCTACATTCGGCTTCAGTTTAAGCAACTCCTTGGTTTGTTTGCAATCAGTTTTCCTCTCTCGAACAACGCACCAGCCTTTCGATTCCTGCCTTTTAAGTCTGATCGTCCTGTTGTTCAAAGATGGCTTCCCTGTTGCCGAGAAACTCCGTTGCTGATTATGTAAATTTTCGAGTTGATGCGTATTGCTCGCAATGTTCCACGGGTATGGGTAAGGCCCAAAAATGTGAGGAAATCATATTTAAAATTATTCTTGGCATGCCCACAAGGTGAACATCAAACCTCCATGAAAGTGAAAGATCATTTGTTGTTGATCATTTGACAAAGACCATTGTTGTCGCTCCCCTGATATTTTACGCTGGCAATTTGCAGCAACGAAGATATCAATAGCAGTCACTTGTCACGCGACTGGGGTACGCCCTTAGCCTGGCCGTAGCTGGTCCAGAGTGCGGACCTGACGATGACCATGGATGGATTAAACGTACCGATCATACAAACTTATTCAGACTTATTGGGAACTGCAGCGACTTTGGAGAATCAGGATTATTTCGGCTCGGCTGTCATGATTTGGGAAACATTGACGCCTGTAATTGGTCCGGAGTAAGCGACAGACGCTCGCTGTAATTGGTCCAGACTAAGCGACAAACGCATGCTGTACTTAATCAGCCCTACCTTAACGACAGCTGTGATTGGCTGACTGCAGGGGGCAGACGTGCGGCTGGCCCCGCCCAACCCTGCGTACGGCGACAACCCGTACACGCTGCAGCCGGGCGGCTGCGGCGAGCCCGGCAAATACATCCATGTCTCGCCAGGCTACCTGCAGAACCTCAACACTAGCTCAACTCGCAGATTCGGCCCTCCAGGTATGGCCCTCCCTCTCCCTACTTCTATCCCCCACGACCCCTTCTGGCAGCGGGAAGCGTGCAGTGGCCGGCCGGGACGCCACCAGTTGCGCGGAACATCCAGGGCTTTTCTACATTATAAATACTGGGGGGAAGCTCAGCTGATGCCCCGTTAGGTGGTAATTCCGCTTGCTGTTACCGACTCATATCATTGCCTGGCATGCATGTGTTGCACGGTATGATAGAAGTCGGTGCAATCGATCTGCTTTAGCGTACGCGTTCTCGTGGCGAAATATTAAGATGACGTAATTTGCAATGCAAGTTGGTATGACCGCTTCCCCTCCAGGCATATGGCATACCCACCCACGTTCGGGGACCACAGCACGGCACTGTTTAGCCACTGACTGAACAGTGGGGGCAGAAGCACAGGGTGGCCGTCTCTGACGTGGAGGCAGACGTCAGCCAGTGGCTGATGTACATGATGTAGGCATGCCGGCGCGGATTACACGCGTCGTGGTGTCTAGTTAGGTAACATTTAATCCGTTGCTGCGCGCTTTACTTAACATCTGCATCAATCCTACTCGCATGCATCAAACTCAATGTTTGTGGTGGTATGTGGTTGCCAAATAAAAGTAGTCGCCGGTATGGGGTTTGCCAACGGAAAAAGGTTGGAGAGAAGACACTCGGGACTTTATTTGCGTTTCCTTTCATGGTACACCCATGGGAAGGAACGTACGAAACGTATTTCAAAGGTGTTCTATGAAATCATCACGATCAGCAGCAGTATCGTCTTCCCAACAATATCCACGGACGTGATGTTCAGTACCAAAATCCTAGGATCCATGTGCTCTATTCCCCCGGTGGTGTAGGATATCATTCTCAAGGCCTTATTCATGCTTTGCGCACAGAGATGACCGGAACGAAGTGCAGCGACCACAACAACAATCCATGGTGTGTTGCAGCTGCAACAACAATCCATGGCACGTTGCAGGCAAGGTGCTGACCCACGAATGGGCTCATCTGAGGTACGGCGTCTTTGAAGAGTATGGCTACCCTGGTGACGACACATACCCGATGTTCTACTACACACGCGAGGCTAATGGAGAGAGCAAAGTGGTTCCCAATACCTGCTCCAACACAGACCTACGCGGATACAAAATGTGAGTGTGAGAACTCGATGCACGTTGATTTCTTTTCGTACGCAAAGGGAGGTTTGGGCCTCGAATTGCTGAGAAAGCCGAGGAGATGGAGGCCTGAAGAGACTGTGGGCAATGACTTCAGTGAATCATACTGCATGTTGTGAGCTCTGCCTATGAAGTTTACGTTACATTTTAGTGCAAGGCAAGGCTACTTCTAGGGGGGGGAGGGTAATGGGGCAGTCGGATAATGGGTAATGGAACAGCAACTATCATTACCCCACACCCAACAACCCTTTGCAGTAATGAAGTAACAGAACGTGTCGCCAAGCACAGGTTACCAAGAGATAGGTCTGATAAGTAGGAACCTGATCGTGCAGAGATGGTGTCTAAAATCTCGTTCCCTGGAACTGTGGTCGTGCTGTGGTGGGCGCGTGGGCGCAGGAGTTATGCTGCATGCTGTGCGCGCGGTAACGTGGCGCTGTCTTGACACGTTTGAAGACCCCCGTGCTAGGACTTTGAGACTTCTGGTCACCGCACGCCCGTATCGTGTACGACCTCGTCGATATCAGATCCTCTGAGCCGACGAGGGATTAGTGTCGCATCTGGATAGCACGCACGTCACTCAGGGACGTCCGAGGCTACATGGCAGTGCGGTGTGGACGAAGGCATTTATATGAAGTCATATATATATATATATATATATATATATATATATATATATATATATATATATATATATATATGTGTGTGTGTGTGTGTGTGTTTGTGTGTGTGTGTATACATATATATGTATATATGCATTGGTATATATAAATGTGTGTATCTCTCTCTCTCTCTCTCTCTCTCTCTATATATATATATATATATATATATATATATATATATATATATATTTCTAGCTTCTACGCCCACCAAAGTAGAACCTATCAATAATGAAAGTGTTGGTGCGGTTAGCAGATGACTGCAAGATGCGAAGCGTAATGTTCGCGTGTTTTCGCCTGTCAGGGACCAGAAGACTCAGCAGCCATGCACTTACAGCAAGACCACTGGGCTGCCGGACAACAACTGCGTCTTCTACCCGTATGACGACAACGACGCCATCTCGTCCTTGATGGCGTTCACCTACCTGGACTCGGTACAGCAGCACAGGGCGGCCCAACTGTCGGACCTGAGGGGTAGAAGCACGGTGTGGCCGTGTTTGACGGGAGTGCAGACGTCAGTGCGGATCTGTCGGAAGTCACCACTGTTCCATCAGCTCTTGCGGCACAAAAGCCCACGGTGACCTGGAGCCCAGCACTATAAGGAATCCACACAGCGCTCCTCTTTGCAGAGTGCGATATTCGCTGCCTGCGGACATTTTTTCCTTCTTCAAAAGGTTGAGCTGTGCGTATTGTGGCATACCTCTACATTGAGAAAAGGTCACAATCACGGTGGGGCATATATAATTAATCACGACATAAATAGATAAAGAAGCACCTGGTACTGGTTGGTCTTGGTACCCAGGACATTTCCGAGTGATGGGACTAATTAGAAGGTGTCACACTGGATTTTTTACTGGACCCACTGGCAAAGTTGTACCATTGATCTAGCCTTCATAGCTGTAGTGCGATAAAACTACGAGGGTTCTTATGTTGAATTATATATATATATATATATATATATATATATATATATATATATATGTGTGTGTGTGTGTGTGTGTGTGTGTGTGTGTGTGTGTGTGTGTGTGTGTGTGTATGTGTGTGTGTGTGTGTGTGTGTGTGTGTGTGTGTGTGTGTGTGTGTGTGTGTGTGTGTGTGTGGTGTGTGTGTGTGTGTGTGTGTGTGTGTGTGTGTGTGTGTGTGTGTGTGTGTGTGTGTGTGTGTGTGTGTGTATCAGGAGATAATGACTAAACAACGTTACAGTGCGAACGTTGGTTGCAATGATTGCTGTGCTTGCTGTGCACTTTTGCTTGGGAACAGCCATATTAATTTGCCCATGTCGTTACTGAACTGCCTCCAACCACATATGAAGCTGTTCGCCTAACGACGCCGACGCAAAGTGTGGCGTAACACATGCTGTTGGTCTGAGGAAGGCCGAATATCCGGAAGGTCACACCCTTACACGCAGTACACGCACGCACACATGGTTGGATGCATGCACAGTCACTGTGTTGTGTACTGTGTACATTATGCAGTATAATATGCCCCTTGGGTACCGCATCGCTGTGTGTTTGATTGGCTGTTGTTGATGTGGTCAGTGATCTTACCTCAGAGAATGTGCTAGCGATTTTTATCGTTATTGTACCGATCTGACGGCGGTCCTGTGTACCAGGTGAACCATTTCTGCAACAACAGCGATGATAAGCGGCACCGTCCGGATGCGCCCAACAAGCAGAACTTCCGCTGCAACCAGAGATCGGTCTGGGAGGTGATGAGAGAAAACGCCGACTTCAAGGGAGGCAGGTGAGCCAAAGAACAAACCGGGTAAATGTCGTTCGATCTGATCCAGTCCTTATCCGGCCAGGCACGAAACTGATTCATTCCAAGTCAAAAACTTCTTCCAGTGCTTTACTAGGTTCAATCCGAATCAAGTACGCCCAAATAAGCCTAAGTATAATGAAGCCAGAACATAGATCATTTGTTTGGTGTAATGCAAACCTGCAGGTTAAAATTGGATTACAAAAGCTGCTGTTCTAGCAGAATTTAGGGCGATCACCTGGCATATAAATCAGGACTAGTCGACACCACCTAGCGGTATGATTTCTGACCGGGTAACTTCATCTCTGGTGATTAAAAACCATACGTTAATGGAAGTCCGGTTCGATAAAAATCCGCACATATTTAAGGAAATGTCGGTAATCCGATCCACATCCAATCCTGTGCATTGGATCAAATGGTTGGATCCGCCTGATTAATCTACTCACTTTCCTTCTCTGCTGGGTGCACGTGTGCGTGGGCTTCTATTCAGTCATACGCCCTGACTTCGAGGCACGTTCCGTATAAGTGTCGCTGCCGCAGTTTGGACTCATGGACTGCAATGAGGCTGCAGACGACTGTTGTCACACCATTAGCGCGCAAAAGGATATAGATTTTGGGATGGCACGCAGCTGTTTATGTCAGACGTTTGCACATAGGAACACCGCTAGTATTACACGCCGTGACGTCACGCTTGCTTACCTTTACGCTAACCCTAGTGCCCCAGCGCCGACGCGCGTTCCCCAGTGACGGGCGCTGTGGTTACCGTGTACCCCTCCCCTTTCCCCTTTGTCGACCGCCGTGGTAAAACGCGTCGTCTCCGATCGCAGGAACCCGCCGGCCAGCTTGGAGCCGAACCAGCTTGTGCCGACGTTCGAGGTGGTGCAACCGGCACAGGCCAGGTTCATCATGGTGCTCGACACATCCGGCAGCATGGGGGATGTGTCTGCAGCGTCGTCGAGACAAGCAAGTGGACGGCGATCCCAGTTGTTCACTCTCCGATCCATACAGTAGAACCGAACCCCGTACCTCTGGTTTCCCACTACACTATCGGTCCCACTACACTTTCGGCACCAGGGATCTATTTTCAAGTTAAGTCGGTGCAATTTCTATCGAAATTTCCAAAGAATAGCAAGCATATGATGACGATGCGCTGTTAACGCCCGTAGCATTCCAACAGTGGTAAAAGTCACCAATAAAACAGTGCAGCGTTTTAATAAATTTCATCCCAACTGCCATTGTACCGTCTTTGCAGTGACGACGTAATTATTAATCAAATGCCAAATCGGAGACGTGTTTTGCACAACAACAGAGGCGCTTTTTATTAAAGTCAGAGTAATGGTCAAGTGGCGTCAGAGTGTCATTTTCTGTTGTTACTTCCCATTCAAAAAATGTCAGCGTCCGCTGTTCTCAATGTGCGATGTGCCTGCCATGGCATGATCAACGATAACCTGCCCAACAGTTCTCAGTCAAAAGATGTGTGTGATTCCGTCAATTAATGATGTCAAAAAGACGACACAAATTACTTGGGTTTAACGCCTTGTCTTGACATTTATCAACGCCGACTGAAATACCTGCGATGGTGACCCCGGTGACCTTGCAATACTGACCCTGATTGACACGTCGTCAGGACAGTTGATCTGTTATAGCATACTGATTGGAGGGAAGGAAAGAAAGTTGAAACGTCTGTCTCCGTACTTGCAAAGGATCACCAAGGCCCCCACTGTCGCTATCGCCCGCATGTGACGTGAATTTGGACTGCAAACGTATTTATGGCAAAAAAGATGTCAAATGGTTTCAATTTGTACAATTGTTAGAAGCGCGCTGGCCATCAGCAGGAGCATTCTGATTTGTCATGAGCGTCCCAGGAGCACGTTAATTGTAGTTTATGCTTTGTATTTTTTAAACATGAACGACTTAACTACATAACCCTGAAATCTTAAACCATGAACTTTGAAGGAAATGTTCATGGTTCTGCCCCACTGATGCCGTCGCTGCTCTTCTGCGCTCCAGACGTCTAAAATACAGAAGCTTCACTCTGCTGCCACCAAATGGATCAAGTACGAACTCCAGAACGGCACTTGGGTGTCCATCGTGACGTTTACAGACACCGCAGTTCTTCGAACAGACTTCAAGCAGATTGTGGATAAGACATCAAGAGAAGAAATTGCCAGACATGTTCCTTCATCAGCATTTGGTGGCACGTGCATCTGCAACGGTGTATATTTGGGACTTAAGGTAAGATCATTTGACTGAGTGTGCTGACCTCTTTTGCTAACGCAGGCTGCCGATTTTGTTTACGCGCTCAAACTTTGCATTCAATTTTTCATCTAAATGATGTGCGCCGATTTCTAATGGGGTGGGAGGAGGGGGGTGGGGAAATGAAACCATTTGACAGAAATAAACTGAGGTACAACAAAACTAATTTCATTTTCTGTTAGACTGAGATCAACAGTTTCATACGGGTGCTGGAGCGAGTAAAGACCCAAAGTGACCTAGAATTCCAATACGTTATGGCAAAACAGATGTAAAACGTATGCGCTCTACAGGTACTAAAACTGTGGTGGCCATAACTAGGATCGCTCGGATGTTATGGTGCTCGGGTCTTTGGATCTGGCCAGTGTTCACATGACGCAGAGGCCCTTCCTGAACAATGCTGAGTTTGTCTTACTTGAATTGTGAACAAACTTTATTTGACCAGTCCGGACTGCAGGATTAACATTTGTGACCGACCATGGGCCCAGCCTGTGCAGCCGGGCGTTTGTCGTAAGTGATCCAGTTTTCGGCTCGGCTAAATGTACAGTCATACATAGCCATAGCAAAGCTGTTTATGCCCTTAATAATGTAATGGTCTGAGTGCCATATAATGGTGCAATGCTATCTACGAAAAAGGCTCACAGATCCGGCACCGTAAAATGCCATCACGCAATCCATTCTCAGTGGACATGCTCTGTACTTGAAAAACGATTTCCCACAAAGGGCTTTTCTTTGCCCTTGATCATCAACATACCCTTACCAGCCAGTGAGTCTGAACAACTGACGGATTTCCTATATTCACCGATGTATTCACCAATGACGTCCTTCACTCCATCGTTCGCCGTCACCGCTCTCCGTGCAGACACCAGCTTCTGAAAATCGTCCAATGTCGACCATCCACGTTCACTGTCCTCTTGCCTTATCTTCCCGAACTGAAACGTCTCAATATGGCACCGCTGTGTTACAGACTCTGAAGAAAGCGGTAGGGACTGGTGGAGTGATGGTCCTCATGACAGACGGCGGGGAGAATCCCCCCTGCTACAACCCGGACACAAAGGCCATGTGGGACCTGACCGACCTGTACGACCCCGTGGTGGCGGCCGACGTTCGCGTCATCACAATGGCCTTCGGGTACGTAGCCTCACCATCGGGCATGGGTGTGAATTGTCAAGGCGTGGCGCCATCGTGATCCTTGGCAGCTCAGGGCCAGGTGATTGGCGTGACACCTATGGATTCAATGAGAGAGTGATGGCAAAAAAACAGCAGGATTTGTTTAAATATTGTGGTACTTATATGTAAAGTTGTGGTACTTTTACGTTTTATTATCAAATCATTTATTGAACGTGCATATTACTATGTCACCAATTAATTTTAAATTTTATTACGACCAGATCAAAAGGGCTGCTGATCTGAAGGTTCTCTCAATGATGATTCACAATGTGAGCATGTGTCTGAGAAGACACATAAGTCAGGCACGAAAAAACACAGACGACTACATCGTATATGCATGGACATAGATATATATGGCACTGTTCAGCACCTCATTTTAGGCATATTGTCGTGCATACCTCGGTGGAGCCTGGCAACCTGGTGGACAGTCATATTTGCGCAGTTGTCGCTTCCGATGTTGCACCGACCGTGCTGTCTACACTTAGAACAAGTAAACGTTTGGGCAATATTTATCCCCCAACATGTTTAGGAACATTTAATACGGGTCTTGTAGGGATCCATGAAAAGAAACGTCACACAGCGCCTCTGAGCTGCCCTGCCCTCCCCTTCCCCACAATCCTGGATAAAAAAAACACTTATGGAAAGCGTACCCTGGCCCAACAGTGGTCCAGTTACTCACCTCGACCAGAGGTCCGAATGAGTTTTATTTTGTCAGTGATCGGTCTCGCCTTGAAAAGCAGACTATTTTGGTACCAATATCCATCTGACATTGGGTTCTATGGTTCGTGCATACATTTCCACCGGAGGATCGAATCAGTCCGATCTTATCAATGACATTTTTAAGTTGAAAAGACCATTTTGGTTATCGATATCTAGATGTATTCGTGCTGGCGTACTATTTATACTAGTGTAGATCTCGCTCGTGCAAGTGTGTCTCGTGATCCAGTTAAAGATCTTGTCAAACTATCACCCCTATTTTCTAGTCCCTCGCAACAAACACCAACACCCACACCACATTTACCACCGGCACAACCAACAGCGATCTTGCTTTTTGCAAGCCTAGAGAGGGTATGGACCTACATGGCCACTAACGATGCGCCTTATATACAACGCGCATGGGAAACGAGCCATGGTTACAGGTCCTGGAAATGATGTGATATTAACCAATGAGAAGCGGGTACCACGTCGTACGATGGTTGGCTAAGCCAATCACAAAGTAGAGATTGCCTCGCGAGCTGTCTACTGCAACTTCCGGCTGGTGAGGCGCTGAAGGCGTTTTCAAAGGAAGTGTAGAATGACATTACGGAGGTCAGGCCTAGTCTAGGTTTCCATGAAACGGATAGCATGTGGTGAGAGAGCTCTTCCCCAGGTCTGGATATATTCTAGTGCTCTTTTTGTTCTAGAGACTTTCGAGGATCGTGGAGCATTTAAAAGCGTAGATATCTGGAGTTTTAATAAATGCTTCTGGAGAAATTTATTGCTGTTGAATATGGCCTTCTTACCAGAGGTTTTAGTGTTTATATGTACATAATCGCAGAGGTCAGTCATTGCTAGATAGCTAGATCTCAGTGTTCGGGGCGGTAAAAACTAGTGAAAATGACTATCAATTAACCGCGTTACCGTTCTCCTGCGCAGAACGTCGGCCGATTCCCGATTGGAGAAGTTCGCTGACATTAGTGGTGGGAGGACGTACTTCATCAGCGAAACGAAGGCCTCACTGCAGCTCGACCAGGCGTTCCAGGGCTGTCTGACCTACCAACCGGACATCACAGTGGAGACTGAGAAGAACATTGTGGTGCGCAGTATTCGAGATCTTGCTCGCTTGGAATTGTTCCAAACCAAACAAAAGCATTCTGGATTGGGCACATTAGCAGCAAGTGGGTAACTGTTTTTGACCTGTTTTTGTGGTGAGCGGTTTTTAAAGCTGCAAGCATGGTCAAGTCCCTGTATTTTTCGCATGAATAATAACATATAAGGACATATTGTAAGACCGTCTCATTCAGTTCCAGGGGCACGGGGTTCAAAAAAAAGTCTAGTCATATTACTATTTTCTTAAGTTTCACGTTTTATTTTTTACATAGTAACTATCAAGCCTTGTGTATAAGGGAGTTAACGTTCTGTTCTCTGCGCTTGGCAGCTGTTTCAGCAATATTTTTCCGGATCTTCCGTCACAACATTTTCCAGTATGTTCTCCATCGATCCAACAACGGGGAGAGATGTCGTCTTCAAACTGGCGTTCGATGATGCATCGGCCATCAGCACCGTCAAGTCTGTTCGCTTGGTCTCTCCTACCGGCGCGACTTACACGAACGTCTCCTACGAACCGAGTGAAAACTTCGGCACGTTGAAGTTGCATCTTGCTGAGGTGAGCTGTCTTTTTGCGGTGATGCCAAGGCACATGCCAAGCCAAACTGTTCATGTGATAGCAAACGTGTCTGGTGTGATACCCCGTCACGTCTCAGCGACTTCCCTTCAGAGTGGCGCCATCGTCCAGGTGATCATCCGTTGCAGGTCGGTGGCCATAATCGAGGTTTGAAACGCCCAGATGAGTCTTGTCCCGTCCACTCGTCGAGAGAACATTGCTGACGGTTTCTGTCGCTATCATGAAATGGATTAGTGAACAGATTTGTGCATCACGTGATACATACTAATATTTCGTCGCATTTCAGGAAGGCGATTGGCAGTTCTCCGTGGCTTTCAAAGGCAGATCCGATGATGTTGTCATCACTGTCACGTCTAAGTCCAGGTAGGTTCGGGCATTCCAACTAGAGTTCTTCAGATCATCCTTTCACGTACAGAATCACTGCAAAAGCAATCCGACACACATTGATGACGTATCCCTTCGTATGCCGTAGTCGAGTTTACTTGTTCTCATGGTTGCGGACTGCTCGCATAAGTGTCCTGAATGATCCATGCATGGTTTTTGATGTTTACTAAAAACTTTGGTCGCAACCTGACTCACGCGTAGCAAAGTGAGAAAAGCGAACCAGTCTGTATGTAGCAGGCATGGGCTTGTTTGGAACGTATGGAAGGGGTACATGCTTCTGCTATCAGTACTCAGTTCGAGTTGTCTGGACGAACTGTGCCATCAACTTTTGTGCATTGGAAACCCGCTAAATAACATCATAACCGGGTGAGTGCCTTCTGTTTCTCACACTAGATGGCATTACATTCAAAACATTTGTGTTTGATAGCTGAGGTGAAAGGGACATTGATGCCGTTGTGGAATCAAAACTCCCAGAAATAGAGGTGACTACCATCCTTTATGTTTTAGCTCCTAATAAAACCCCATAACACTATTACCGGGACGTGATTGAAGAATGAATGTAGTCCATATGCCGTTGCGGGAAACGGACTTATCCTCCCTTTTTCCGCTTTCTACGACTCTTCATAGATCCTCGCAATGCACCGTCTCACCTGCAATGCTGTCGTCAGGCACGAGCCGGCCTCACGACCGCCTTTGTGAGACCCGATCCCTAGAGTTCGCAGAAACACCAGAGAAATGCCTCTGTGGGTATACCCACATTTATCTCCACTGCCCACCTCTTTTTTTAGGGATGTTCAAATTTGAAGATGTGGATGCAATCATCATGTATGATAAAATTAGTTCTCTTGTAAATCTTGGATTGTGTAATTACCAAAGACTGCTCTAGACAACAGAATTCCCCTATTTCCTAGATATGCTTCTCATTACGTCATCGTTTGGTTGCATCATGAAAGATTTGCATGACATCAGAGCGGCTGCTTAATTGGCGCGTAAAATTGTCACCGTAGTGGACGGACTGACTCACTTGAAGTACCTCAACCTCTCGAAAGGTGTCGTGCTGACCAGTTCGCTGTTGGCAGAGCCCATATACCATTGTGAATGCGCGGTGATGCCCTTTCATGTGATGCTTTTGTACTTTTTTATCCATGATTTGATATCACTTACTTTCATTCATTTGTGAACTTACGGTGTTATTCTTAAATGGAGTGCTCCACATTTATGCGGGGTTTGAGCCGAAATAAACATCTTGAAGATAATTCGCTGCAGTTCACAGCCCTGTTCTTCTTAACACCTAAGCCCTTCTAGTTTCTCAGCAACACCCTGGGAAAGATGTGCAGACTATTTCATAGAATAATTTGAAGCTCACACAGGTGTCCATGACGGCATGATAACGTTATTCAAATCTTGTCATTTCATTGGCGCTACGCCGATCAATGCCAAGAAACATATAATTGTCTGGTCGCTCTTATCTGACGCTCGTGAGCGGCATTTACAGATGAAGCGACCGGCAATTGGCTCTCAATTAATGTTGTGCAAGGTACGATGAGGTAATCAAACGATGACGTATTGAGGGGCATGTTTGGTAAACAGAGAAACTGTATTGTACAGAGCAGTCTTTTCCACTTAAAGCATGCCAATAGTTTTATGTGAGCTTATTTCATTATGTGTAATGCTTGCTTAAATATTTTCAATTGTGGAACATTTTTTAAAAGATTTTCTTTCCCAGTTTTGTTTCCGTCATATCCCGTACCTCCGTCCAACTTTCCGTGTCATATAGCACACAACGTGATTCGTGTTCGAAGCATGCACTGAAAGCATAACGTTAGTTGGAAACCAGTTGAAGTCCGTTCGTGCCAGAAATTGTGCTTACGTACGACAGACACGAATAACTCGTTGATCATTGCTATCTCAGTTCTGAACACCACATAGTCAATAGGGTGGCAATATTTGTGTAACGTTCCTATAGCGTTATGCATGCCTGGAAGACCTTGAAATAGTCCGTACGAAGTAGTGTGCACACTTTCGTAGTCCAGCTCAGAGAGCTCAGGAACTAGATGGCACTTAGTATTATAAAGGGCACGGCTGTGAACTACAATGAATGATCTTAGCAATTGTCATATCAGTTACAAAGCACATTCAGATCTTAAACACTCCCTTTTAGAATGAAAAATTGGCGCTTTTCCTGAAGGAATGGATTGCTTTCATGTTTCGCAGCTAGGACGTCCTAGGGCTTAACGTATTATGGTCGCAAATGTCTCTTCGTGGCTTGCAATCTTGCAATCCCAGTTCAAACCCGGTACAAATGTGAGCATGTCCTTGAAACCTTCCGTGATCGCCGTCGTTTGCACGATTAGACTCGCCGTGGTGCTCACTGTGCTTGAATGAGGAATGTCTTCCTGACTTGGCAAGGTCACAAGGTCGTAGCCCTGCGGACGAAATAGCTGTTAGATATTGCGGCAGAGTGTTTGACGTAACTGTCTGAAGGGAGTGCTTGTCTGCCCTGTCGGGACGGGTGTTGCGATAACTCAGTTGGTTGGAGCGCCTGCCTTCTAATCCATCCACCAGTGGGGTGGTGGGTTCGAGCCGCTGAGGGCTCCGCTGTCTGCCTTTAACGGGCATGGGCTGCCACCCACCATGACCGTGGTTGGAAGCAGCAGTCATCCTGCAGGTCAGCTGACGCCGAACGGTAGGACGGACGTTGAGCGTTGAGCACCTAATTGTGCTGTCGACCTGGAATTGAATTATCACGTTTTCACAGGTAAGGGTCAGTGTTCATACAACAAGCATTGCTTAGCGTAAGCTCTGGCCCCATATTTTTTAAAAGAATGTTTTTACATGGCGTCCGTCAGAGTGTGGGCAGTACATCCCCGTGGGCTCCCATTCCGGTCATGTCGTCCACGCGTCCGTGTGACCCCGACGGGTGCACTGTCGGCAGGTCCAACGGCACGCTGCCGCTGACAACGGAGTGCTGGATCGGTACCATCGGCCAGGTGACCGTCACAGAGTCCACGCGACTGGCCGTGCTGGGCCGGGTCCGCCAGGGCAACAACGCCGTGCTGTCAGCCACAGTCGTGTGAGTGGCCTAGCTCCGCCGGCAGCGAGCGCCGGCACACACGGCCACGAGCCGGGCACGAGCGGTGTGAGTGGCCTAGCTCCGCCGGCAGCGAGCGCCGGTACACACGGCCACGAGCCGGCCGCGGGCGGTGTGAGTGGCCTAGCTCCGCCGGCAAAGAACGCCGGCACACACGGCCACCAGCCGGGCGCAAGCGGTGTTGGGCTCAATCACCACAGGCCGTCCGTGCGCCCTCGGCGAGAGGCACAGCCAACAGCTGAGCACGCTGCGACGCCAAGTCGTCATAGCAGATCCACGCAGGCAGCTCATCGTCACATCCACCAGAGCACTGTCAAAGAGAAACAATTCCGCGGACGTCACGTTATCACCGATGACTGTCACACTGGACTCCCATGCGCGACTTCACAACAAACTGTCACCGTGCGTCGCCATATCGGGGCGTTCCCACGCGCTGGCTCCGCGCGTCACGCTCACGTATCGGGACGATCATGAACCACTTTGCCACAGTCAACTGTACCGTCACACGCGTCAGTGTTACATAGCGCGCTTGCGCCCACAGCGTGTGGCTTGTCTCGAGCCGTTCAGTGTTGCGTCATGCGCGGGGGCAGATCCAGGATTTCGTCACGCGGGGAGAGGGGATGGGTGGGGTGGGGGGTGGGCACGCAATGTTGTGGAGACTCCAGAGTTTAGTTCCCCCCCCCCCCCTCAATGAAAAATCCTTGCATTCCGGCCTCTAGATTTTAATTTTGGGTGCACGCCATTTTTTATTACGGGAACCCATCTTACTATGCGCAGCCCAAAATCTGAGCGATCATGGGTGCCGGGGCAGGCCAACAAAGGGGCTTCCGTCATCAAGTATAAGGTCCTCAGAGCCATCGATAATAACCCGAGAGCAACGTGGTGAGTTTCTAGCCGATCGGGAGCGCCCGGCGGGCTGACACATAGCACCCAATCATATCAATAACCGCTCTCTCAATCAGTCAAAAATAGCTTTGTGCACTCGTGGGCTCTTCGCTTTCCATGCGACTGTTCTTGGAAGGTATGACTCTGTGCCCCCCCCCCCCCCTTCTGGATTGGCTGTTGGCCGCTTCCACCCACAAACGCTGCCCAGATGCCGTTTCCCATGACTTTCGGCACCCGTAGCTACAGGCCTCTGATACGAGACAGTCAGTAACGGCCGGTCTCACTACTATCTTTTGAGCCAAAAGTCATAGTTGACCGTTCAGAATGGTTAAAAGTTTTGACCATTCTGAACTTTAAGGTGCCCTTCAAACTACCTGTTTTTCAGCAAATACAAAGGTAGGATGTCGCCTTCAACGCCGTTTCTCTCACCAGGTTGAGAAGTGGGGCCTATGCAAACTTGTGTTTGATTGAAATATGTGGGCGTCACGACATACTCTCCTGATACACATGGGTTTTGCGTGTGTTTTTTGTGAGTTTTCGCTTCGCGCTGCAATATTATGTTAAGTTTAGGCTTGACAGCCACCTAAATGTGTTACACACAACACCCGTTGGTGCTGTCAGTATGGCGATGTTTCAGTCCGAAACGTCCCGGCCGATGGTGGCAACACCTCAGACGCTTGCAGTCCGCTGGGGTTGAGAATTTACTAGAGGATTTAAAGCGTTTTTGTGTTGAAAATTTTGTTTTGAGCGACCAAACCCACCGCAGTTTATTGGTGAGACATATCACGTATGAGTGCCACTTCAGTCAGGATATATCCGTGGTCCGTTGATATGGCCACGGGACGTGGAGCCCCGAGCTGGAGCGGGCCGAAGTGGCCCGGATCGGGGGCTTGTCTACCCTGACCACCTGGCCGGCAGGGCGCACGTCACCACACCGAGTGCTAGTTCAGGTGTGCAGGACCTGCTACTCCTGGACAATGGTGCGGCTGCAGATGCCATTAGAAACGATGGCATCTATAGCAAGTACTTCACCCAGTTCGACGGAAAGGTAACTAAGAGAAAACTAGGTTAAACCCGAGGGGTCGATGAAAGAAAATCATGCAGCTGGAATGGTACAATGTGTTCTTTTGTATTACTTGCCTGCGTTCTAGCTGTGTCGTCGATGCTCTATATGTGCGATGTTTTGTTCCTCCAGACCAGAACATGTGTGCTGCAAGTTATTAGCATGGCGGTTGAGAGCATGCATGCGCCTGGCTCCCAATTTTGGTTCCTGGCTGGTTCTTGTGGCAGAACAGAGCCCTGGATTCTGATTTCATGTCGCTATTTCAGCTTTGGACGGGAGGCGTTAGCTATTTGCCATCTATTTTCTGTCTGCGGTGTGAGCAGGCAGACAGCAGTAGCAAATGAGGGGTCCACCCGTTTGTGGACAGGGTCTCTCGTAAAAGACGTCCCGTGTGATCTATCCGTGGATGGTCAATGGAATAATTAGCTCGGCGCACCAGCCGCGTGCGGTTCTGTATTCTAGGCTCCCGAACAGCCACCAAGCCCGAGCCTAGTACCCGACCCCGGTTGTAATCAAGCCCTCCGCCGCGTGAGTGGCGTCACCTCTTGGTTGCGACTGTGCATGTGTGTTTTCTCAATATGATTAAAAGTTGCCTGATGTTGTTTCATCAGCGTCTCTTGATGTGCTAATGGTTGGTCATTTCGGCATCAGAACTATCTTACACATAATGCTAAAAAGAGAAGCTTATGCTATTTTTGCTTATACATATACAGCTGCGTTAAACATACCGAACATAATGTTTAAACAATGCAAAGAGCATTGCCACATATACGCTAGAATGTAAAATAGCTTTGAATGGAGTGTTTCGGGTTTACATGGAGTTTGAACTGAAAGAGCGATGTTAAGGATAAATCGGTGCAGTTCACAGCCCCGCTTTTCTTGAGACCTAGAACATTCTAGTTTCCGAGCGACATGCCTGCGAAAATGTGCACACTATTTCAAGGTAACTATTTTAAGGTCACCCAGCCACCCGAAACACTATGACGTCATTCAAATTCTGTCATTTCATTACCCGTGCGGCGATCAAGGCCAATAACAATATAATTGTCGAGTTGTTCATATCTGGCCTTCGTAAACACTATTTCCAGATATAATGGCCGCCAACTGGCTCTCAATCAACCCAGTGCAAGGAGGATGACACACAAAAACATGACGCATCGAGGGGCATATTTGCTAATCAGAGAAATCGTGTTACCTATAGCAGTATTTTTTCACTTAAAACAACACTAATGGATATAAGTGCGCTTCTTCCATCACACATGATGTTTGCTTCAATATGTTCAAGTGTGAAATATTCTCTTTAAGGAATGGCAATCAAATGTTTCCACGGAGCCATTCTGCTTCGTCTCATCGTGTTTTTTATGTGTACGCTTGCCTAGGAAAACAATTATACTTTAACGTAACCTGGCCTATCCATTTGACCTAAGGGAAAGGAATCACGTTTCCAATATCTCCATTGTGGTATTTGTGTCGGTGTAACCGGTGCACGTTGCAGTGCCTACAGTGCTTGTTCGAAGCTGTAACGCTTTCCAAAGCCATTTTGGGGGCTTGTGCTTTGCGATAACAATGGGAGTGAGTCTAGGGCTTTACCTTGCTCTTCGCATCCGGTACCTACCGGCTCGGTCCCTCCAAATGAACGGATTGGTACTAAGCCATAGGCGGATCCTGAGGGGGGGGGGACACGGGGCCATGTCCCCCACCAAAAAAACTCTGGGAGTATGTTTTGCCCCCCCCCCAATCATTCCTAGAACTACTTAAAAATTTCGTCTACTTACCGTCCGTTTTAACTTTGATCGTTGATCGTCGATTTGATCGTCGTTTGACTCGTTATAGCGTTATGGCGCTTATCAGTACTTCCACTAATCACGTTTTTACTCACTTCGTGTCCTCACGCCGTTGGCTCTTGCAAAACAGTCCTACGTTTAATACCAAACTTCATAGATTGGTCTCATCTGCGACAGCAGCAGTGGTCGCTTACGCTTACGATCAGTGTTCCGCCACCAATATAATTTGAATGTCACGTCAGCCCCATGTTCTTCTCAAATTGGCATTGCATCCTGATTCCTGACCGACTCATCATTCATCTCGTCCCGCAGCGCGGCTCACCGGTGTGCTCGCCCGCCACAGCCGCTTCGCAGCTGCCACCACGCTCCATAGCAACTAGAATCATCATTTGTGCGGCCTGATCACCCTGTTTAACCATTTGTTACCCTGATCACCATTTGCAATAAACCCCATCTGACCAGTTGACTCTTGAAAGTAATATCTTATGTTACGATCTTTGTAAACATGCGTACTGTATATAGAAGGTTCAAAAGCATTTCGGTGCTTGAATGGTGTCTCTACTAGGTACTCGCGAGAGGCACCATTCACTTGACCTCGGATCCCACACCAGCCAGCTGGCGACGAACGGTTGCCCCCACCCCCCAAAAAAACAACTCCAGGCTGGATTCGCGCCTGTACTGAACGTTAAGGGGGAAAGCTGGTATACTGTCTGTTTCCATTCTTGCGCGGCTCGTGCCCCGTGTCCCAGTGCTCAAGAGATACGTGTGTTTGTGTGGGGAGGGGGAAGGTCTGGGGTGTGTTGCGCATGCGCTGTGCAGTTGCCCAACTGTCGCTGGTGTTGTGCGTCGCCGTCTGCCGTTATCACGCCTCCTCACGGGAGGAAATTAATACTGAGGAGTCAATTCTAGGACTTTGTCCTGCTCTTCCTATCCCGTAGCTACCGGCTTGGCGCCTTCAATCTTGAGCGGATTAGTACTCAGCGTTAGGGGGAAAACCCGCTGCACTGTCCGTTCCCATTCTTGCACGGTTCATGCTTACGCCTCACTATCACGCGTCCTCACGAGAGCAAATTTCGGTCTGCCGGTGGGTGGTCGAGCCCACCGGCAGACAGCGAGCGCCAGACATGACCCGCGTCTATACCTTACAGTCCCCACGGCCGGCACACTCTGGAGACTCGTTCTGACCGGCCTGTCCGATGACTTAGTCCCTTGTCGCCCGTGTGCCCCAGGGCCGGTACTCGGTCGTCTGCGAGGTGCGGAACGACGGCAACGCCGTGATCAACGAGGGCTTCTCGGCGTCGGCGGCCATGCCGAACCCCAACACCGACAGCTCGAGCTGGTGCTGCGGCAGCGCCTCCCCGATCGGCAACACCAGGCCAACAGGTGAGCCGCGGGCCAGCGTCGCGAGCTGCTGACAGACGTACTGGCTGCTAGGACGTGCTGGCTGCTAGCTGCTGGCAGATATGCTGGATGCCAGCTGCTGACAGACGTGCTGGCTACTAGCTGCTGACAGACGCGCTGACTGCCAGTCGCTGACTGACATGTGCTGGCTGCCATCCGAGGGACGTGACGCAGTAGGTGTTCCAACAACTTATCGCTCACGGTTGTTCTGCCCATTGGTCTAGAAGTCATTCTGGACTGTTGGTGCCTAAGGATGTGACATGCGTGTTGCTAGATGTTAGCAGGCGAAATATTTCGATAACGTTTTCATCACCTTATCCCCATACCAAGGCCGCAATAGCCACAGTCACGTTACTTGCAGCGCCCAAAACAAAAGAACAAACTCACTCTCAACCTTGCAAGTGCGTCTAATGAAGATATCACAGCTGATATGCTGACCCCAAACTGGGGCCGACTGTCATTACCCTGCTGGTTCGTAACTCACAGTTTGCCTCCGTCTGCAGGCAGCTTTACCCGGACGGTGAGCGCTGGGGCCTTCCAGGTGACAAACAACGCCCGTGGCAGCCTGCTGCCGCCGGCCCAGGTCACCGACCTGGTCATGAGCGAACGCGCCTCGGACGGCGCCGTGGTCACCTGGACGGCGCCCGGAGCTGACCTGGATCAGGGCATCGGTACGGCAACCGGCCCCTCTCGTCCCTCCCTACCCTACCCATCCCCGCCATGAGCTCGGCGGGGTACGGTGGGTAAAGCTATTTCTACTCCGGAACATGTCATGAGATGGGTGCGTTTGTTATGTCGCGCACTGCCAGGGTGTTGTAGGACCTAGAAATATCAGCGGTGCCTGTAGGCAAAATGGCATCGTTCGTCGTTTTCACGTCTGTGTGGGTCTCGCCAGCTTACCGACCCGTCTTGGCGTACGTTTTGGTGTGCCAAGACCCAGATCATCAGTAGCCAGGGATGGTGTCTGGGAAATCCGGGAAATGTTACGTTGTCGCTTTTGCACCCCGCAGCGCCCCGTTTCGGTGCATTTCCATCATCATAGGTCTCTCGCGTCATCGGATGGAAAATCGTGTCACGTTGACACGTAAGCAAACCCTAAACGGCCTTTCCTCTCGGCCATACCCTCACCGTTCGTTGGTTGTCTGTTGCTTACCGCGCGCTGCCCTCCCTCCCCCCACCCGCCTCTCCTCCCTCTCCATCCCATGCTGACCACTGACTGACCTCACCTCGCGACCGAACTGCTCTCCCACAGCATACCGGTACCAGTTCAAGTGGTCTGCCAATGCGACCGACCTGTCGCCGACCCAGTTCGATGCCAACGGCGAGGAGGTCGACAGCTCGCTGGTGGCGCCCCCGGAGATCAGCGGCACCGTGCAGAACCTGATTTTGCCAGTGCCGTCCAGCCTGGATACAGTCTACCTGGCCATGTGCACGTTCGACCAGCAGGGTAAGACGCTGATGCCGAACAGGCCCCGAGATGCTGCTGGTGCGGGTTGTCGGGAGATGTCCTCCCCTACCGTCAGATATGACGGACCTGGGTTAGCCATCAGAAAGCGACATACGCAGTCTTCCCAGGTGTCCATTTTTACTACGAAATGTGATTTTGGCACTTGTCCGCCAAGTCCTAAATCATTTTCAGTTCTCGAACTAAACGAACTGTTCGGTGATGAGCTGGTTTGTGGGATGCCGTCTGTTCAGCCTCGATGTTCAGCCCACTACACACGATGCGTCTCGTCGTCTCCCATGTACATGCACCTCTGGCGCGCGAGGGAGCGTGACACCGCCGGACTCGCCCACGCGGCATCACTGTTGCGGCGACCACGACCGAGTCGCCGCTGAGCATCGTCTCTGACCAGCGGCGTTTCTCCGCATAGGGCACCGCAGCGCCGTCTCCAACACGGCGATCCTGTACCTGGGCTCCGTGCCGTCTCCCCCGGACGGTAGCCTCCTTGTCGGCGTCATCGTCGGCATCATCATCGCCGCCGTCGTCCTGCTGGCGGCGGCTGTGGTGGGGGCGCTTATGGTGCGGCACCGGCAGCGCGTCATGGCGGCGTGAAGCGCCGCGGCGAGTTTATCAAAGGAGAGAGACCACTGATATGGCGAACGTTGACGACAGGCGGAAACGTAGCTCGAGAGTCGTGAAGTAGCTTCCCATTACGAATAGTCGCTGTCGGAGCTCGATGGTGCGGGCGGTTAACAGTGCCTGGGATAATGCCGCGTGATGAAACGTTGCTCCGAGCGCCCCGTTACTGCGTCCCTGTTGATGGTGTAAGACCGTACGCTGGTAATGGTACCGCGTAAAAAAGATATCAGCAGATGTTTATCACCGGGTTGCTGTCTTGCTTGTTGCTAACAAAATTACCTCGAGCATGAGCTATCAAATGTTTGTATGTGAACAGCCTTGAGCGAAATATAATTTGCGTGATCGCGTTTATTGGTATGAAAACAATTTGCTCTCGTTACGGGTATACCTCGTTCACCTCAGATGGGTTGTTTTACCCTTTAACTTTAATCGGAACACAGAATGCCTACAAAACTCTTCAGCGGATTCAGCGGATAGAGCATGGTACAGACGGGGACTGGCAGGTACCAGCGGCGGGCCGGAGCGAGACACGTTCGCCTGTGGTCGCGAGCCTGTAGCGGGGCGCTGTCAGGCTCCGCCGCTGCCGCACAGCGAGCAGGCCGGACCTTCCAGACGGTGTCCGTGGCCTCCAGACGGCCGCAGTCACGGCCGTACAGAGCGCACACCGGTCACCACGGAGCACGGGAACGGCACGACCGCGTGGACACAAGCATCTCGCCATGCATAAGTGCATGGCCCTGCAACATGCAACATGGCCCTGACCCAGTGCAATCTGACCCCGCGCAATATGACCCGGGCCCCGTGAAACATGGCCCTGACCCCGTGCAGCATGGCCCTGACCGCGTACAGTATGGTCCCTAACCGCATTCAACATGGCCCTAACCCCGTCCAGCATGACCCTGACCCTATGCAGCACGGCCCTGACTCGAATGAGCAGCCGCGACAGCCAAGTATCAGTATGAGTTTTAGTATATTGGAAACCATCCACATGGTGGTCATTGCGGTCTCAGGTAATGCAGGTGCAGTATGAAATGATGCGCCCAAGAAGTGTACAAAAAAGTGATACGAACAATGGTCAAAAGCTAAAAAGACCAATCAACGCACTATGGGCAGATCAGATCGGTTGTCAGTGGTTAAAATCACATCGCGTATGACAGTCTTAAACGTGCTCATTGCTGTGACATGACGGACGCACGATGGCAGGCGGTTCCAGGCAGCTGCCGCTCGACAAGTAAACGTCGTCTGTGTGGCGGCCGGGAGGTCCTTGCGCGGGTATAGGCTACCTCTGTCCGAGGCGTGCGTTCAACGGCTCAAAACAGCAGCGCGTGGGGCGCAAGGACCTTGTGAGGTGCTGCTCCTTCTTTGAGCACCGTTAACACATACATCACGTCAGGGAGCTAGAATCACTTTTGAACTAGGGTGGGAGTGAAAAATTTCATCGCAAAAAAACCGTGTGGGAGTGAAAAAATCCATTCACAAAAGACGGAACCTGTGAGCTTGCGACGGGTGCTTCAGCAACCAAAGACATCTCTTTCAAGTTGGCATAGACGTAATATCAGAAACCTGACGAAACTATTTCGTTTTTTAACATCTTAGGCCATTAAAGTGAAACAGAATGCATCAACACGAGCTCGGGTTGGGAGGGGGGGGGGGCAAATTGACCCCCCTCCGACCGAATGGTTTTTGAACGGCGCGGCGTAGCCGCGCCACATTTTGCATAGCTGTAGAAAATTGCACAGCGGATCGTTTGACATACAAATTTTAGATGCACCATGTAAGGTCGCTGACCTATGACAGGTCAAAGTCAGCCCATGGTTTCAGCGAAGGCAATTTCTAGGGAATCGTTCAATGTGATACAACAACGGAGTGTTTGACGAAGACATACACATCTGAGATGCCTACTTAGACACCACAAATGTTGAATGAGCAAATTACTTTGACCAAAGGTCAGGTATGATGGTCAGACCAAGGTCAAAACCAACCTGATTTATTACTCTAGGGATAGTAAGCTAATACTCAAGCTGTATGGGATAGTTTCTGGTGCTCATTGCGAATTTATTGACAGCAAGAACCACATTATACATTTTCAGTTGACTTCTTAGAGGTCAGAACAGACCATTGACCTAAGACGACCCGGGTCGAACGTTTTGTTTTAGGAACATACTGCCTAGCGCAATTTTTGTCACTTATTCAAATGAAAACGCAGGGCAATCTTGCATCATTTTGGTCACTATGACCTTCAAAGGGTCAAACAAGGTCAATGACCTGAAATAGGCTTGTGACTTTCTGCCTAGAGACAGTTGCCTGGGTTCTGAGGGTGCTTTGGAGACCAACCTGGAATTTGACCTTGTTTGACTTTATTCGACCTGGAGGTCATGATCTAGGAAGCTGAAACCCTAACCTAAGCGTGTTCACGCATAGCTCAAGACATCCTGTAAATTTGGTGTCTCTAGCTTTCTTAGTTCCCGAGATCTTAGAGCGGGGGTTCAAACTGACCCCCCCCCCCCCCCCCCACAGCCGAGCGGAGGGCGTCTAGCCGGTTAATGTGGGGGCAGGGAAAATAAAAATTTTGTCACCGTTTCTTACAATATACCAATGCTTATTTCCATGAAAGTAGCCTATGCCTAACCTAAAGAGACCTCACATCTTCTCATCCTGTATAACCTGTTTTTGTATCACAGCAGCAGCTGTGAGTTACAGATTCTTGCACAATTCCTATTGCCACTTGCTATGCACTTGACTAACTAAACCTAACTTCGAGTAGCCCATATGATGAACATCATCTCATCTCACCTATCTGTTGACAGCAGCACTTGTGATAAAAACATGATATTTAAAGCTAGTTTTTGACTGGTTTCAACTTGCATTTTTATTCAGTTCGTTTGTGCATGCTTGTTGACATCAGACAACGTTGGCAACACGCAAATCAAAACACTATAAATCACTTTGAACAACTTATTTTGATTGTCATGGTTAGCCTATGTCAAGGGCAATAATGGGTATGCTCCACAAAACAATCTCTCTTCTCCAAAAATAACATCACTTTTAGATGATCATGCCAGTATTGCTGCTTGCCTTTTCAGCTGCAGCAAATGGATCCATTTGGGCTTGTTTATTAATATTTAATGACAAAGTTTGAGATGTTGGCTATACATTTTAAATGGGGTGGTCTGACTATTTGTTACATACCAATATTTGATTCATATCATAATATGCTATGCAACTTAGAGTATCCTGTGTTAAAAATATAGTGTATATATACAGTACTGTCATTTGCCGGTCAGCCAACCATGACAACTATAAAAAAAAATCTGGTTAAAGCAGCCATGGGGGTCCACTTAAAAAAATTTGGGGCAAATAGCCAAGAATATGGAACAAAATAAGCCCATTGCATGCCTTGTGGCATCATGATTTGTCTTATGACAAAACTCGATGCATTAAAACAGAAAATGGTTAACTCTGGTTACCAATCATGTGTTGAAAGCAGGCAAGGTAAACAATTACGTGGTCCACAGGAGACTTCTACCGGCTACCGTCTTCTTCCCGCTCCCCCAAAAACAAAAATTCAGTACCTTTTGCATAGTCTGCTGGCAGACAGAGTCGTTCGACTCACCCCCCAAGTATAAATATCAGTCATGCCCACCAACACTCGAGATTAAAATGCAAAACAAGTGAGAGGTGCGCATGATAAACATCTCCAGAGGGCAGAATTTCGCCATCAAACACTTCTGTATTAGCTGCGTCAGGTCTGTCCCAAGACTCAAAAAGGCAGCATTAAAATAGCCTTGTCAGGTAGCCTGGTGAATTAGACGCTCGAAAAGCTTGGATTTGTCCTTATTGAGCACCGCCATGAGCCAAGAAAGCAGTTAACCGAACGTTTAAGAGGGCGAAAATGGCGGTAAAAAAGCTCCGTGTTTTACACTGTCTCCTTCATTCCCTGGGAATTGTTCACGCATGGGTGCATATCAAACATGTTTGGGCGGCTGGCGAATTAAACCAATTTATGCAAGGAATACGTACAAGATTGCAGTTGAAGCATCTTGCAGAGAAATTGGTCGACATTTTAAGCAACAGATGGTACCTCTACAGGCAATCCAAAAGAAAGGAAGGATAAAGTGGTGTCACACTCTTATGGTACCAAGAAAATAAAAGTAGTTAAATAAATATAAAGACTGATACTTTTCTGGAAAAATGTTGTTATCGGCTGATTTGACTTAAATCTGTTAAAATAAGTGCTCAAATGATGATATTCATCTTGTAAATTTAATTTGGAAGACATTTCTTGAACTTTTCACTCATGCGTTTCGGGAGTGATGCAATTTAGAGGTCAAGTTTCCTCGGGAAAAAAGAAGCACGTGGAGTAAAATTCTCTACCAGGCCTTGCTGGTATTGGCACCAGGCTCTGCTTTCGTTGTGTGGTGGTGAGACCAAAAAAATAGGGGATGCGTGAAAACCTTGTATTTGGCGCACAGCTGCAGATGGTGATGCATTTTGTAAACAAACCAAACTTAATGCGTGCAAGCGGCTGGGGTCGCTGGGGTTCTTGGGCTTGGGGGTACCTGGCTTTGCTTTGCTTTGTGCCCTTGCTTTGTGCATACATATATATGATTCGGATGTAGGTGAGGCAGGACATAGGCATAGGTGTTCAGGTTCTGCGGAGCCCCGTTTATGCTTGGCGGTTTCAAGTGAGCTCGGCTGTGGACGACATCTGAAAACCTCAGAAAGGGAAGTAGGGGGTTTGGCATGTGCGATTAGGCAATATCAGGCAAGAGTGAAAATTCATATAAAATCTGGGGAGAAGGAGTGAAAAATTCCTCCTCATAGGGTGTTGCTTTACACCCAAAGTCGGCAATTCTAGGACACTGCATCACGTTGCGGTGCGCCACCACGACCTCGATCTTCGGCCATCGAAGGGAATTTAAAGCCGGAGTTATGTGATAGTGTCTTTTAGGGCCGGCAATGACTTTTGCAGCAAAGGTGATAGTTTTTTATTTTGTGTAGTTGACTTTTGTTTGCCCCACCCTACACGCAAAGGTGGCATTGTGACATGGCGGAAAACGTACGCCTGTGTGATGATTTTGAGAAGATGTGAAGTAAAGTAATGAAGTAATTTGTACAGAGAATCGAGAATGGCACTGTATCTTATTTTGCAATGCTCGAGACATGGGCACCCCATGGCAGATCGAAGTCGACTATGACGACACGGATTTTGAGGTTACTTGAGGCATGCACAGTCAAACCGTTCACTTAGAGTGAAATTCGGTAAACTTTTTAAAATTTTGCTTTAACCCAACGGGCATAAAAGTAGTTTTTGTTTCATTCGTTTTGAGAGAATGGGCACTGAGCCAGTTCTGAATCTCACGCACGAAACGTTTCAGTCTAGTTTTGAAGTCCGCGGGGGTCTCACCGCGAGGTCCGCTCCGTCAGGGGGTGCGCAGTCCACGTGCATGGCGTCGTCAGCCTAAGAGATGAGGCAACCATGAGTCAAGTATCCATATAGATCGATGGCTAACAAAATTAACCAAATTGGACCGATGCTTGAGTTCTGGGGTACACCGTGCAACATGGCGAAAGCGTGCCGTTCTCCACGCACCAACTGCCCTCGACCGCCAAGTAATTCCTAACCCATCCCACATTGATAACGCCACACCTAGACCGCTTGATGAGGAGGACGTCGTGGTCGACGCTATCGAACGGCTTTGACAAATCGATCAGCGTTACCGACGACACAAGACCGTCGTCGATGTAAATGACCAGGCGCTCGACTGCGACTGTCGACTGCGACTGCGACTCGACTGCGACTCGACTGTCGGGCCTGGTCCGGGCTGGCGCGGCCCGTAGGCGTACTGGGATGGGCGCAGCAGCGCTGTCACGTTCAAGCATTCCGTTAGCTGTGTGCAAGCTGCCCTTTTAAGGCCTTAGAGAGCACACTGAGTAGAGTTGAGGGCCTATCATGGAACGGTTCAGCCGGATCACCCAGCTTCGGAACTGGTAAAATACATGCCGTCTTCCAGCTGTCTGGGAAAATTTTGGTCAAGAGAGACATGTTGATGAGCTTTAAAAGATGAGGAGCGACGACTGAAGAACATTCCCGCACAGCCTGGAGTGGGATCTCATCCAAGCCCACCGCCTGTGATGTACTCATACACTGAATACGCCGTGACAGCTCTGGTAGCGTCGCAGGTCGGAACGAGATGCCAGCGGCGCCCACGGTGGGCGGTCTGGGTTCTTGGAGCCGGCGCTCACTGCGCTTCGTGTGTTGGCCGCGACTTGGGACCCCATGGCAGCGAAGTGGCGGCTAAGCTTGTCCGCCGTTGCCTCAGCATCCTTGGGGCTTACCGCGGACGCGACCTCAGCCGGCGTCAAAGCTGCCATAGTGAACTGCATTTTAAGCAGCAGCAAGATGCCGCCGCCGCTGCCGCCCCTGCCGTTCTCGAAACTGGGCGGCATGGTTTGTGCTTGGTACTGATTGTTCCCTGTATATACTGGCGCGTTTTTGCACATAATCACCCCGCTATTCAGCTATCTGGCGATGGTGCTCACTTTTGCTCTGCGTCAATCGACCCCGCCTCCCGTGACGGCCCCTTGCGCCTTCTCCTCATCAGTCCGCTTGCGCAGTAGCCATTTAATCACTGATTCGCTGAAGGATTCAGATGAAATGTCTGCTGAATGGTCCTTGGTTGCTTTTTTAGCGACTGAAACTGTCTGAGCCAGCGTGTCGTTGGTCATCACGGCGTTGACTAATATTGGCATGGCTGTGAGTGACTAATATCCTACAATAAAGCAGCATGGTATCCGGAGCCCTATGATGACATCGAGCATCCAAGTTCTGAAGGTTAAGCTGGACTGTAACACATTCATGATTAAGCACAGACCCATAACTACCGCAGATGATTTCGCATTGATCACCCACCACGTTGGAGGTTTTTTTTTAAAAAAAAAAACTCATTCTGAATGCGTTCAGACACGTTCATTACACCGATGGCAAATTTGCATGTATTTTTTTAGAAACAATCTGGGGCCTGCTGACTGGCTGGGTAATTGGTGCTTCTAGCGCAGTCACTCTAAAGCTTGAAGTGCTCTTCCCATCCAAGTAACAGCACCTTCACCTAGCCTCCTCCGCCCCCATCACCCGTGCAACAGCCTCGACCAAGCGGACATCCGCAATCTGGCGGATCTTTCCATAGCTGCGTTACCACGCGCTCCTCGTCAGAGAAGGCCAGCGACGCATGATCATCCAGCACCTCTCGGTCCAAGCCAGAGTATTGGCTGCTGTTCCTGCAGCGGCGTGGGTACTGGGCGTGTGGCGATGGGTTGGAGACTATCATACGAGCGAAAACGTCCTGCTTCTTGCCATCAGACACGTCAACGTTTGTCCCTGCCGTTTCCCACAGTCCTCAAAAGCGGGTATTTGTTAAATAGTATCTTAATATCCAATGAACCCGAGGACACACGGTGCGGAAGCCCTGTGCCAAGGCAGAACCTTGACAGTGTAGGTAGCCATGGCGCAGGGGGCACGTGCCCCCTTAGGTTCCGAGGGGCCTAAAGGGCCCTCGGAACCTATGATTAACAGCGCGATTCGAGGGCTCGAAGGGACCGAAATGCCTGCCGGAAGGGACATTCAGGGGCCCCGGCCTGCAGGGCCGGGCACTCCAATGCCAGCCAGAGGGCCCTGCGCGCTGATCAGGGCCCCTGAGTCGATAACGATATATATGTCTGTCAGACACCGCCAGTAACGCTCAGTCGGCTCGGGAAATGGGCCTAAAGGCCCATTTCCCAGGCAGGAACAAACCAGAGCCAGCGTCTGCCGGCGGGAACGCAGCGTCCGCCGGCGGGAACGGGAACGGGAAAACATTGGTCGGGAACGCAGCGTCCGCCGGCGCCCCACAGCGCCTAGCAGCGTCCCGGCGTTGGCAAGGGGTCGCGAGTCGGCCATAGGCAGTGTTCGATAAGGTTCGAAGAGCCTTTTCCTAGCAGTTCCTCAATGTAAGCACTCATCGCAAGTTCTCATGCTTCTTTTCATTGTCAGAGGGCCCCGACCAACGCGACAGGCCCTTTGTCGTCCGGGGTCCCGCCCCATCCCTATTGAGTAAATCTTCCCCTGACCGACTCCAGGCCCCTCGTTAACACAAAATACCTTGTTAGGCACTGTAAGTCCCTGAACGATGCACGAGCCCCGACCAATTAAAATCGCGGCCCGGCCTTGTTCTTGCTTGGGAAATTGTCCCTCAGAACTCCGACCACCACGGAGCCGACTGTTTGCTGTTGGTGATTTCTGGCCGAGAACGCTACGTCTCTCAGGGGTCCCCAATCAGACAATAATTTGCATACAAACCTGGCTTCGTCAAGCTGATACAAGTTGTGAAACCATTTTGGTCTACAATCTAATTTGCGGAACTAGGCCATTCACAGGGCATTATGTGTCAACAAGGGGTCTCGATTCGGTCGGGGGTAGATTTGCTCAACAGGGACGGGGACGGGGCGAATCTTTTTACAACATTGAGGCTGTCCTCTGGACATATTAACAATGACAGCAACCCGGGAAATAGAGCAGGCTCACAGATGGAGGCCTCCGGCGAGAGCGTAGGGTCCCCCATGAAAAAAGCAATGTCCACGACGCAATGTAGAACGGCCGCCAAACAAGCCAATGCGCCCTGGACAGGTTAACAGACAGGGATCCGACAAGGGCGTGGGGCCCTCCATTCAAAAAGGAAGTACCCAAGATCCAATGAAGATAACCTCCGAACGATCGAGTGTCCCCAAGCAGGTTATCAGAAGAGATCCCGACGAGAGCGTAGGGCGCCATTCAAATAAAAAGCACTCAAGGCCCATTGCTAGTTACTTGTTGAGTTCTGAGGGTGTGTCAACTGCTCCGGCTATTTGTGTCCATGTCTTATTGTTGAAAGCCCACGTCGACAGAGCTATAATCAGAACTATGTCGGAAGACTGTCATCAATGTCTTAGTTGCTCAGAAAGCTCGTTAGCCGCATACCGGAGCTGTGAAGCGTAGAAAACAAGTGGCCCACCTGCCAATTGTCAAGGTCGGTGAGCATAAGAGCTTTAAGTTAATGTCTCTGAAAAAGGCGAAAACTGCTCGAAGATCGATCGACGGTGGATCACCCCACAGCCAGGCCAGGGGAATGAACTTCAGACTTAAATATCGGTTTTGCTCAATCTCTTAGTTCCCACCCTCAGCTAGCGCGTGGGCCACGGACAAAGGTGCCCGCATCTGCGGCAAAGGGGCGGAGCTGCCCCGGAGAAAACGTAAGAGTGCGTCTCGTACGTGTGGCCCAGGCGCAACTGACATAGTCTTGCTTCGTCGGTTCTGCTTTTAAAGTAAGGTGATCTCCATTCACAGATCTGCGCTTAATGGCTCGGAGCTTGTTCGGTCCCCGGTATCTGTACCTATGTAAGTTCTGCTGTTCTGGCGTCTCGCTTCCGGCTCACTGGTACACTGAGTACGTCCCAAGTCACTTCTGTATTTGATACGCGTCATAGGCCCTCCGTACAGTCCGTCCTACTGGCGCATCCGTCCTCGCGCCGGCGCCTCTCCGAGCCTTCTTTGTTAATCCCCCTCTCCCTCGCCTGGGGCAGGAGGAGGGGAACGCGAGAGCCTCGAAGCGGCGCTCGTCAAACTAAGCAAACACTCACTAGCAGCACACAGGTGTTCTCTGACACCTTACATCTAGTTCATCCCAAGTGCGTTGCAATCCTGTTTTTAGATCACTGTAAAATACGTCCCTGAGGTCTGATGCTGGTGTCTTCTCTCAGGCTAAACGAGGACTGGTGGCACCTTGTTTGGCTAGATAATCAGCTTGTTCGTTTCCAAATATCTGGGCGTGAGCGAGCACCCAGATGCTTTTTGTAACAACACGCTTGTTATCCTGTCCCAAGGCAAGCAATGTGTGCATTATTTCTTCAGCGATTTTGTGTTGCTGTCTTGCTTGCTGCAAGGTCACCGGATAGTTTAACACGCGCCCGGGTGGCCGACTAGATACCCTTCGCTCGGGTGGGGGCGGAGTCAATTTGACCCCCCTAAGATCTCGGGAACTAAGAAGGCTGGAGACATCAAATTTGCAGGGATTGTTGACCTGTACGTGAACTCACTTAGGTCAAGTTTTGAGGCCACTAGGTCATGACCTTCTGGTCAAATAAGGTCAAACAAGGTCAAATTTCAGGTTGGTCTCCAAAGTGCCCCCAGAACCTAGATGACTGTTTCTAAGCAAAAGGTCATAAGTTCACTTAAGGTCAGTGACCTTGCTTACCTTTTGAAAGTCATGGTAACCAAAATCATACAAGACTGCTCTGAGTTTCGCATTTGAATAAGGGACAAAGATTACGCTTGGCAGTATGCTCTTTAAAAAATGTCGACCTGGTCCATCTTAGGCCAATGGCCTATTATGGCCTCTAAAAAGTCAACTGAAGATGCATGATGCGGTTCCTGCTATCAATGAATTCAAAATGAGCACCGGAAAATACCCCATACAGCAAGCCCTAGAGCAATAAAACAGGTTGGTTTTGACCTTGGTCTGACCCTCATACCTGACCTTAAGTCAACTTAATTTGCTCATTTAATGCTTGTGTTGCCTAATAAAACATCTCGAATATATATAGCTTCGTCAAACACTCCGTTGTTGCATCAGATTGAACGATTCCCTAGAAATTGACTTTGCTAAAACCACGGCCTAACTTTGACCTGCCATAGGTCAGTGGCCTTACAAGGTAAATCTAAATTTCTTACACCAAACAATTCGCCATTTAATTTTTAACAGCTGAGCAAAATTTGGCGTGGCTACGCCGCGCCGTTCGGAAACCATTCTGGAAAAACCTTTGTGGGTTTTGCCCCCACCCGAGCGCGTGTGAAAGGGTCAGATAATATGACGTACATGGATTCGTCACAGTGATGCACTGAACGTAGATTCTCACGGATGGCGAACAATTCTGCGGTGAAAATGGAGCAATGGTTAGACAAGGTAAAACATCTTCGTCTGTTTCCGGACACGAGTGCACATCCTACACCCGTACTGGCCCTTGAGCCATCGGTTTATATGTGACGGAACCCCCGATACACCGTGTGAAGACCACACAAAAACTCCGCGCGGTATTTGTCTGCCGTTGCATATGTCGTTGATGATCCACACAGATGGAAGTCACACCGGGGTGTTCGAAGTTGCCATGGTGGAAGGCCCTGTGTTGGACCTGGGGCAATACTGTCAACTGAGATGTCCCATCGCTCAAATATCTGGTTGGCACGTATGGTGATGGGCAGGGCAGTTTTCACATGTGAAGAAGTGAAAAGGCCGACAACACGAGGTGAAAAAATACTCAGGGATGTGGGATGGGATGGAAATCTTACATTTTTTTACGACATATCTCGCGGACAGTAGTTCCTGTCGCGAGCGTAAAGGGGGTTTATTTGCATCCACCAATATACTGTGCGCGGGGCCAGTACGGAAAGCTCCCGTCGCTATTCGGATTCCGTCGTGGTGTACTCTGTCTAAGGTTTCTTCACCGGATGCGAGGCCGAGTCATACACCTGGCAGGCATAGTCAATCTTAGATCGGATAAGTGTCCTGTATAGTAGTAAAAGTGCTCTACGGACACCCCCATAGAACATCCGAGTCAAGATTTTTAAAATATTTAAGTCCTTGAATGTCCTTTTTAATGTGTGGGCGGTATGATGGCCTGCTCTCGAATGTGATGTCTAGGAACTTTGCATCCTGTCTAACTGGTATTTCATCCCTATATAGCACAAGGTGTGGGTAGGGCACTGATCAAGCCCTCTACAAAAATGAACACGTGCAGTTTTGGCGACAGAAAATTGAAAGGCATTCAGCACATTCCATTGTTCCAATTTCTTTATTCAAAGTGAAGTTGTCGTTCGGAAGCTGTGCTGGTTCGTGCGCTGGCCCAAATGGCAAGTTTGTCGACAAAAAGCGACCTCCCTACCTGTAGAGGAAGGATTTCAATTATGTCATTAGCCATGATGACAAAGAGCGTAATGCTGAGAACGATGCCCTGCGGAACGCCATGTTCTTACCGGTATGGAGCGGACAGAACCGTCTCCACACGGACTGTGAAGGATCTTTTCCAAGAAAGTTCGACAGGAACATACTCATGTGTTCTTTAACACCGTATTTGTAGAGCTTCATTAGAATACCGTACTTCCATGTCGTGTCATAGGCTTTCTCAACATCGTAAAACACAGTTAAATGATGTCGTTGCTGGAAAGCTTCCCGTACCGCCACATCTAAAGTCACCAGATTATCTAAAGTACAGCGATTTCTCCTGAAGGCACACTGGGCATTGGAAAGGACGGAATGCTTCTCTATGTGCGAAATTATAAGAGCGTTTGTCATTTTTTCTTAGGGCAACGTAGGGCATTCCATTTAAATAAGAAGCTCCCAGGACCCAGTGTGGAGGGTCACCGAAAGATCGGGTGTACCGGAACAGGCTATCGCATGCCCCTCCCCCTCCCTCCCCCGGCGGGAGCGTAGGGCCCTACATTCAAATACCAATACCCAATGTGCATGGCCCGAATAATTCGCTGTGCCCAAAAAGGTGAACAAATGGGCGCCGACAAGCGTGCAGGGCTCTCCATTCAAATAGGAGGTGCCCAACACACAATGCTGACAGGAGCGCAGGGCTCTCCAAATTCCACATTCATTCAAATACACCACCACCACATTCAAATCCCGAAGCCTGATGCCCGTGGCCCCCGAACAATCCAGAATGCACGAGCAGGCTTATTTGGAGGAAGGAGGGGGGGGGGGGGGGAGGGCGAACGAACGAGTGTGCCCAAACAAGCTAACAGATGAGCCACCGACAAGAGCGTAGAGCCCTAAGCAGGTGACAAAGAACTGGAAGGTTCGTAGTCCCTAGACCAATGTAGAAGGCCCATGGGCATGTCGAGAGTGTATCCGTAGGTTAAACGAGACCGACGTGAAGCGCTCCTGAACAACCGAGCATACCACGGCAGGTTAACATATGGGGCTCTGCCTATAACGAGTGTGCCCAAACGAACGAGTGTACGAACGAGTGTGCCCAAACAAGCTAACAGATGAGCCACCGACAAGAGCGTAGAGCCCTAAGCAGGTGACAAAGAGCTGGAAGGTTCGTAGTCCCTAGACCAATGTAGAAGGCCCATGGGCATGTCGAGAGTGTATCCGTAGGTTAAACGAGACCGACGTGAAGCGCTCCTGAACAACCGAGCATACCACGGCAGGTTAACATATGGGGCTCTGCCTATAACCTATACAGTCTTTCAGGCGAATGGACAAGCAATGGAAGACCCCTGGCTGACAAGAGCCCCGGCAGGCTAGCAGGAAGGGTCCAGCAACGGCGCACGGCCCTCAGAGCAAATGCATATAAATCAGGGGGAACCTAAAGGGCTTCTTAATGACCGAATTGCCCCCGCAAGTAGACGTATGTGACCCCAGAAACAGCGCAGGGTCTCTGGACAACGTAATGAGCCTTAAAACCTCCCAAACACCACCCTCGCAACCAGTGAAAAATATTTTTGGTCTGTTCGTGGGCCCTTTGCCCTCGCTTACAACTGTTTGTTATCACCCAAAAGCACAAAATGTCCAATTTTGTTGCGTGTTGTGTGGAATAAAACACCATGTCCCTCTGGATCCCTGGGTGTTTCGATATCACTAATTTCAAGCGGTGGGGGCCTTCTAGCAACGAAAAATAGACCTGGTAAATGTATTACATGGATATTACAAAATTGGCACATTTTGACGAGTAAACGTGAAACGCAGCGCGGTAAACGTCCCCCACACCCTCCCGCCTCCACTCTGCCCCGTACCGCTATGGTGACCTCAATTCAATATAGGCGGATGCAGATTTCAAATTATGGGATATATGTTCTGTTTCTCTTTGTGGGTTTCATTCGAGCTGGTTAAAATGAGCGCCAAAATTTGGTAAAAAATCCACAATTAACTTTTTCATCATTTTGAGGAACACGACTGCACACGCCCCTGGATCTCAGGTGCGTCCGGTAAAAGTTGTTTACGTGTCGTCGCATCTGTCTTAACTCGACGAACGTGGCGCCTTTCTCCTCGAATTATCCTCCTTACTGCGAAGAAGAGCTAGTTGGTTAGGTCGCGTGGTGGTGGGCTTCGTAGTGGTGGCGTTTGTGATTAGGATTTGTGAGTAGTTGCTGTTTAACAGTAAAATAACACGATGTCGCGTAATGTTTCATCTCTCGCGAAGTTTCTTAGAGCTCCGCGTAGTTCAAGCGCCACAGGAGCAGGTCTAAGTGGCATTCAGGCACTGACAGGAAAATCAAACAATATTGCGAGTTTCCGAGCTCAGGCACGACTGGTGTCAAATGTCTCAGAAACCTCTAGTTCTGCAAGCAAGTATACTGATGGTCTGTTGGGATCATTGGTCAATGAACAACAGCTCACTCAGCAAAGTAACCCAAATCAGACAGTAACTAAAAAGCCTGATTGGAATAGGGCTGTGTCAGATGCCGAAAAAATTGTTGGATACCCAACATCATACCTGAGCCTTCGCTGCCTTCTCAGTGATGAAATTTCTAACATTGCTGTACATGTGCGCAAGCTTGTAGGAACGAGCCATCCTCTGCTTAAGACTGCCAAGTAAGTTTTCTCCATGAGTTGCCTAACCGCACAAATTTGTCTGACCTTGTGCTGAATGGTTAGGGCACCACCCAGTCATGAAAGTGTGTCAAAAGTATGTCAAAGTATGTCAAATATCCACAAGAGGTTGAGGAAAAGTGAGGCAAAGGATAATTTGTTGGGGGGAGGTGCACATTAACATATAACAAGTATTGAATTGTTATGGTTCGGCAGACAAGGATTCTCCCTAGCCTAATGCTGATCATGTGTGAAAGAATGTGTAGTTGCCAATGATTTATCAAGGAATGTGGCCAGAGTTCTTTCAAATTGATAATTAACTCACTCAATGTTAAGGTTTTAGACATGTTCACCAGAAGGCTCCACATCTGTATTTGTCTTTCATATTGATCATTAAGGGGATTCAGTGGTCAGGGTATACATTGCTACCTCATGTTAAGAAAGAGCATTGTACATCAATCATCATTTTTAAGGCAGAACATATTGTAATTAATTGTAAAACAGGTCATCTGAGCTCTTACCTTGGAACTTAAGTAACTAGGATAGCGAACATCCCAGCACAAACACGCAGCAACCACGACCTGGTGCAGCGCCATTTCTATGTGCGATCGGAGCATTACTGCGTGATCACAACATTACTGCACATCAAGAACCATAAAAATGTATGAGGCCAAGGTAACAAGAATTCAATAAAATGTGTTTCTTGCATATCCAAGCAGTCTTCCATATTGCTTGTAGATTGGTCAGCATGGTGGGGAAATACAACATTTTTGCATGGAAATACAACATTTTAAAACTTCTTAATACAGTACATATATATGGCATGAAACATGGATGCCATTGGGACACTGGGTTGAAGGGGTTAGGGTGGGGTTAGGTCAGGTCAGGTCAGGTCAGGTCAGGTCAGGTCCAGTTAGGTTAGGTTAGGTTGTTAGGCTAGGTTAGGCTAGATTAGATTAGATTAGGTTAGGCTAGGCTAGGCTAGGCTAGTTTAGACTATGTTCTGGACTATTCTGGCCTGTCCATTTCATAAATGTACCTAGACGCGATAAGAAACATTTTTCATTGCATTATTATTGTTACCTTGGTCCCATACATTTTTCATGGTTCTTGATAAGCAGAAATATTGTAAGTATGCAACGACAACGCAGAAACGGCGCTGGGGAGTTGAGGCGGTGAGGTGCGTGCAGTGCTGGGGAGCTCGCAATCGTAGCTGTTGAAATTTGAAGGTAGGGGCATGAATCTACCTGTTTTAAGATTATTTACGATATGCTCGCCTTAAACATGAGGAATGGTCTACAATTATTTTTTCTAACATTAGGTGGCAATGTATACCTACACCGGCAGAACAATGTATCTCCTGCCGCGTGATATTTTGCAATGTTTATCGTTGGTTTAAAGTAGGACATTTTGTGCTTAATTATATTGGCCCAAGCCTGTGAATTATGATATAGAATGTAAGCCAAGAAGTGCACACATATGTACAAACTGACAATCAGTGGCCAGGGGGTAGACCTGAGCACCACCTGCAAAAGCAAATTCTAGTTCCCTAAGTGCATGCTCAACTTTTTATACCTGCATTAAAGTTGTGAAAAGACATTGGTAGTTACTCCTAATGCTTAAGCATGCAACATGAATTTAAAAGTGTTATGTTGCAGTCTTGCAGCATTCTGCCACTTGGGGCAGGGATGGCAGTACTTTTTCATGCTGTTACACCACTTGCTCAGGATTCACTGCTTGATGCTTCCCTTGCTGAAAATTGACCAGTCAGCATTAAACTGAGTGTATGCAACCCAGCATCTAAGTGCCTCAGGCTTCATAACTGGGATGGGTAGGTCAGATATCTGGGTTCTGGGAGGGGGCGGGGGCTAGGGTGACAGACTTGGTGCAACAAATTGTGCATGAAAGCTGCTGAAGAGCCAGGATTCTGGCAACATGAATTCATATTTATATCCTGCATACCCTGCTAGATGAATTTTGGAATGTTACTTGAATTGATGTTAGATGAATGCACACTTTTCTGACTTATCTTACAGTAGCAACTAAAACAAGAGTGACACTATTAAATACATTTGCCAATATCACTTTTTATACTGATGATAAGTGACATCAAGTGTTTCAGCTTATGAGGATTGAGCAAACATTTGTTTGAACTCACCTATGCTAATAACAAGGCTTTGGAAATGGTCTGCTTTTTTATCATACTCAACAGCTTTCTGCAATGTAGCCATAGTCTCAGATAGGATTATGTAGTCATAGCCTCAGATTTGCAGGTAGCAGGTACATATCAGGATATTTGGGAGCAAGGAGTAGCAGAATATGTGCTCACAGATTTTAAATATTTGCACTGCATGGTATGCTGCCACTTACCACCAAGCAATGCCTGACAAATTGTGAGTATGTAGTGCCATAGGCAGTCACCTACCATCATTGTGTCACTACTGGTAGCATGGGAGCAGGCACTGACCACCAACACCTGCCCGTACCTCCAGGCGGCTGATCTACAATGGCAGAAACAACATGCAGACGCGCGGCCTCATTGTGCTGCTGCTCTCTAAGGCAGGCCGGCCACATGAACCCCGAGGAGCTGGAGGTGGCTGATGAGCAGGATAAGCCGGCCGGCGTCTCCCACAGGTGAACCATGCTCACTTGGCTGAGGTCAGACGACTGCGCTGCTGATGGCCAGTGCTAGATGGGTAGAGCCCGGAACTGGTCAAACGGATCAGGCCCGCCCGCAAAATCATTCGGGTTGAACATGTAGCATTGCGCCATCTCGTGCTGGTCCATGTCCTATTTTGTTCTGTCGGAGGTTGGCGCGTTATATTGTATTGATTCTGTAAAGTTTTGGCAGTAATACAGGACTGTTTAGGAGGTAGAGAGATTTTCAAACTTAGCACTGTCGATGTAAAAGTGCTCCCAGTGATCGCAACATTTTTGGTCGAGATGCGGCCTGGTTGGCTGAACGAAGTGTTTCAAAAGTGGTGATTCCTGTCATTCTTCATCTGCTAGGGCTAGAAAGATATTCTAGACCAGGAACTTGTTTATGTTCTTGATAATATTTAAGGTGACCAGGAACTTGTCATGCTTTTGAAAGTGCTTAGAATGAAAGCATTCGTCATGTTCTTAAGACAATGACGTTGGTAGGTTAATTCCTTTAAACCAAAAGAGTGTGAGTTTGGGTTGCCGTAAGACTCACCTTTCACGAAGCGGTGTCAACATGTGTCATCTTGTGATATGGCACGAAAATTGGGCGCCAGGAGTGCGTTGGCATATACAAAAAACAATCGTTTCAACATTTTGAAACGGTTGTTTGCTGGTATAATGGAGCGTGATAATGACACGGAGCTCTATCAGTCCCAGTGACGTCACTTGATTGGAGCAGACGTGGCTTTGGATCGTGGGCGATCGGTCTGTTGTGCGCTGTCCCTGTGACCGGGATGATCTGTGTGGTTCGCAGCCAGCGCTCTCTGGCGGAGATCACCGAGATGATCCACACAGCGCATCTGATCCACAAGGGCGTCGTGAACCTGACGCCGTCCGACTTCCCCGACGGCAACACGCTGCAGGACATGACGTTCGGCAACAAGATTGCCATCCTCAGTGGCGATTACCTGCTGTCCAATGCCTGCACGGGCCTGGCGGCGCTTAAGAACTCCAAGGTCGGTCCGACAGGTGCCGCCCGCCAGGCTAGGCATGTGTGGCTGGTTGGAAGGAAATGAGCCTTACCGACTCACCATTATCATGATCGTTTACAAAAGCTGTGGTCTTTTGCAAGTTAGGCTGACATCAAACTCACTGCGAGTTGAGAAATATGATGTGGGTTAGTATCACTACCACCTGGAATGGTCAGAACTTTAGGCAAAAAATATCTCTTGCGAACACCCTGTATACCATTATTCACAGTGCACCATACTAGGTTGTTTGTGATCTACCAGATTCCAGTGCAGCCATGGTCGGTCTTCGTCCTGGTTGTCGTGATCCATATATATATATAAACATTGGCATGCCCCACATGATCCACTTGGATAGGCTTACCCAAGGCCTTGAATACTACCAAGTACTCATTCGCTGTTGTCACTATGGCGTATGCGCGGCCTGGCGACGTCATCGATGCTACAAACTGGGCGTAGCGATATCGGGATAAAACCTCCGCAGATAGCAAGACGACTCACAAGACGACTCACTCACGACTCACTCACGACTCACTCACGGTTCTTGTAGCGGCAGGGACGTCATATTGTGCCCTTCGTGCGCGAATAACGAGCACACGTATTACGTACATGCGTACGCGATTTCCTGATCTGAGAAGTCCACATGAAGTTACGAGCAGATATTTGTGATCTGAATCGAGACGCCTGAGTGACCTGACCTGACCTGTCCTGACCCGCCTGGTTGTGCTGATGTCAGGTGGTGGAGCTGATCAGCACCTCCATCTCGGACTTCATGGAGGCCGAGTTCATCGGCGTGCAGGACACGCAGAGCAACCCCATCCCGACCAAGAACATGGCGATGGAGGAGTGGGCGGCCAAAAACTACCTGGCCGCTGGCAGTCTGATGGCCAAGAGCTGCCAGGCCACGCTCGTGCTGGCCGGGCACTCGGAGGAGATGCAGCAGAAGGGCTTCGAGTTTGGCAAGCAGATCGCCTACTCGTGGCAGGTGTGCTTCGACCGCGACCGCCGCCGGCCGCGCGGGCGGTGGAGGTCACTGGCGCGCCGTGCCTCTGCCGGGGTCACGTGGTGCGCGAGTTTGTCAGCAACGGGCCACTGGTGTTGTTTTTGTTTTGGCGCGTGTGCCGGCTGTGATGCATCGGCTAGTTGTCTGCGTTTGGGCTGTGATATGGACACTGGGACCCTCGATTCATGTGTCATTGATCGGTACCTCGCTAGTCGCGTTCTGTTTTGGGTGCTGCTGTTGCTGAGTGTTTTGGTGATGGCGCCAGCGCTGTTGTCAAGATGAATCAAGCATGCTTCTATTTTCGTTTGCTGTTTGTTTTAGGTTGTGGTAGGCAAACGACCATGTGAACCATCTGATGGTGGCTTACACACAATGCTTAACCTTTGGATCGTTTATATTCAGATTCATTTAACATTAAATCTAAATGCAACGAGCAATGGATGTGATTGGAGTAATGCTCATAACTCCCGCAGATTACGAAACTTTTCTTACAATCCCTATTTGTTTAGTCTGAGCGTCTGTGGTACATTTGTGGCACACGCGAAACTGAAAAAATCGTCCCTGGTTTCAAGCACCCATGCATGTCATACGATGAATTCGTGAAAACGCATCGCTGCATATCGTGGACACACGGATGGCAAGAAGGTCACCTCATCGCATCATGGTGGCAACTGCTGCTCGAGGTGACGGGCCGTGTTGGGCGCCGCTGACGTCAGCACGTGGGCCCCGCAGGCGCACGCAGACCTTCAGCCGTTCCTGGACCTGTACCGCTGCCCGCCGGGCACGCAGTTCGACCTGACCTCGGCGCCCGTGCTGCTGCACTGCCAGGAGCACCCCGAGCTGCTCGAGTACATCCAGTCGTGCGGCGACACCATCGACAACCTGGACTTCAAGTACCTGCACCAGGCCATCATGCAGGTGGGAGCTGCGGCCGCTGTGGCTGCCGCGCGGTGTGCCTGCTGACGCATGCCTCTCCGCTGTCCTCTGTCCTCTCCAGTCCTCTCTTGTCCTCCAGTCCTCTTGTATCCTCTCGTGTCCTCTCGAGCCCTTTCGTGTCCTCTCGAGCCCTCTCATGTCCTCTCGTGTCGCACGTCTGCCATTCGCCGTTGCGGCGTGCATGGTGCGTGTCCCCCTTGACATGCGGTCGTGCTAGCGAGTCCCCTTTGTATGACCACGGGCTTCCGTCGGCACGTGTGCTGTCCTTGCGCGCGCCATTTCCCGCGCGCTCATTGCGACAACCGTCGCTTGTGGATGGGTAGCCGTGCTGTGCTACTGCTGGGGCGCCGACGGAGCTGCCTATCGGTGGCTCGACACGCACGTACCGCTCGTTGGCTCTGCACGCCTCCTCGATGGCCACGTGGTGTCATGTCATGCTATTAAACTCATGCTGCTGAAATCGTGTGTCATGCTGTTGCGCTGCCTCGTCCGCCGCAATGAAAGCATGCGTTGCAAATCGGGGGGCTCTGTTGTAGCCCGGCCGGCATCACGCGCAAATGTCATGGTGTGCGTCAGTGCAGCACGCGTCCGACCGTCACTAGAGGTGTGCGCCAGGGGCTGAGCCTGTCGCACCCCTCTGGCGTGGGTGGTGGTGCGTGTCTGCCTGTCCGGTGTGTTGTGCGGCGCGCCGCTGACGTCTCGTGCCGGCCTGGCGGCGCGCCGACGCGTCACGCTTCACGTCGTCGACAGGGTCCCGGCGTCAAGCAGGGCCTGGAGCTGTGCATGCAGCACGCTCGGCTGGCGCTGGACGTGCTGGCTGACTTTGAGCGCTCGGACGCGCGCGTCGCCCTCGAGAACATCATCCATGCCATCATGGAGTGCGACTAGCCGGCCGGCCGCGAGCCCGTAGCGGCCGGGTGCCGGCCAAGGAAGCATCAAAAGATGGAGGCTGGCGATCGCAAGGGCGATGAAGGTGTGCTGCTGACTCAGCGGCGGGTCGTTTCTTTGTGAAGCAGAGATGTAGGGGACGATTGCGGAGCGGACGGATAACCACTTTGTGGTTCTGGCTCATGAAAAATACTCTGGGATGGGACTTTTGGCGGTTGGCAGCTAAGTTCGAGTAGCAGGTCCGCACTCTGGCCTTGCTGGCCACCGGACTTCGACAGTATTCTGTTCATCAGCGATGTTTTAGTATTTATTTGGCGGCCGTTAAACGGATCACTCGAGCGTCACGTAGCACAGAAGCCTGGTGGATCACCTCTAAGGCACCCGGCTTCCGCCTGGCCGGGCGAACGCTCGAAGCGATCGCTGCTCAACTTTGTTCGCGGTGACGCGTGGCTGCAAACGCTCGCAGCTGCTGTCTTAAAGTGCATTGTATTGTGTCGTAGGATTGTCGGGCCGGCCACTGGCTGGCGCTGGGGCCGACCTGGCGGCGTGCGCCGCTCCTGGCAGCCGCCCGGCGGGTCCGGCCGCCACCCAGGCGCCGGCCGCGGTCGGCTGCGCACCCCAGCCGGTCCAGCTCTAGTACTTATACTCGCCTGTTATGCGGTTCACGCTGTACGCCTGACCGTAGTTAGATGACTCTATTTTTACGACGCTGATTTGTTTGCGTCGCGCACGTTGTAGCGTGTGCCGGCAGCTGTGCGTGTGCGTGTGCGCGGCACCTCCGGCGGCCTAGAGTGCCGCGGCCGCTCCGCTGGAGACGGGTCCGGGGGTGCGGCACCCGCGCGTGGCCGCCCTCCCCGCCGAGGCAGCTCAGCCTGGCCCCACCGACACGGCTCGAGGGCCGTCTGCTCAGGGTGGTGCACGCTCTGCCTCGGTCCACGCGGCCGTGTCGCTCCCGTGCTCCGTGGTGACCGGTGTGTGCTCTGTACGGCCGTGACTGCGGCCGTCTGGAGGCCACGGACACCGTCTGGAAGGTCCGGCCTGCTCGCTGTGCGGCAGCGGCGGAGCCTGACAGCGCCCCGCTGCAGGCTCGCGCCCTCAGGCGAACGTGGCCTCGAACCCTCAGGCGAACGTGGCCTCGCACCCTCAGGCGAACGTGGCCTCGCGCCCTCAGGCGAACGTGGCCTCGCACCCTCAGGCGAACGTGGCCTCGCACCCTCAGGCGGACATGGCCTCGCACCCCAGGCGAACGTGGCCTCGCACCGGCCCGCCGCTGTTGTCTGCCAATCTCCGTCTGTACCATGTGTAGTGCTGTAGAACGGTGGTGGTCTGGTTATAAAATACACAGTGCATCTCTGGAACGGCGCGTTTGGCCGAGGAGACGTCGCAGGCTGCTGCTGGACGCTGCGTGTTTTGAAAAGCGGGGGATGCGACCGGCCAAACAATCACGTTGTCATGCATGGCCATCATGTTTTGCAAACTATGGAAACCATGCAAGTTTCAAAATGTCTATTTTATCTACTTGCCGTTGTTTTCTGGTCCTCCTGCGGTCCGAGCGGAGGATTTAAGACCTCAGAAGTCACCAAGATGGACCTAAGTGCGCTACCCGGTAGCCCACGCTGTTGAATAAATACACAGGACCGGGGAAGCAATGCATTCTCGCCCAGTTACAAACGCTCAAGCACAAGTAGTTGTTAACTAAGCGACGCTGATATATGTCCGTGAAGTTAGCGATTTATTCAGCGATTTTTACAGCGACGAGTTCCAATTTCCTTGCAAAAATGGTTTGAATGTGAATTTTGGCATGAAACACCAAAAATGACCCTTAATTTCCCATATCATGTGACCTTCCAGGTCAAAAGCTGGGTCAAAGGACGGGGAACTCCATATCACACAAAAATTACCGGCCGATTTTCAACTTGTAAATGCCAGAATATTCAACACGGAAAAAACTAGCCTCCGTCAAAAAGTCCTGACCTCTCAAGGCCACCCTTCAAGGTCAAACGCGGGCTCAAAACACGGGGAACTCCACATCACCCAAAAACTACTGGCCGATTTTTAACTAACAAACAGCAGAACATTCATCACAGAAAGAGCTAGCGTCCGTCAAAAAGTCCTGACCTCTCAAGGTCACCCTTCAAGGTCAAACACGGACTCAGAAGACGGGGAGCTCCATACGACCAAAAAATTGGCGGCCAATTTTTATTTAACAAACAGCAGAACATTTATCATAGAAAGAGGTAGCGTCCGTCAAAAAAGTTGAGCCCTCTTGAGGTAATCCTTCAAGGCCAAACGTGGTCACAATGGATGGGGAGCTCCATATCGTCCCAAAATCGTCAGCCAGTTTTAAACTTGCATGCATTACGATATTCATTGTAGAAAGATGTAGCGTCCGTCAAAAAGTCCTGGCCTCTGAAGGTCATTCTTCAAAGTCAAACGCGGGCTCAAAGGACGGAGAACCCCGTACCACCCAAAATTACCGGCCGATTTTTAACTAATAAACAGCAGAACATTCATTCCTTTGAGCCCGTATTTGACCTTGAAGGGTGACCTTGAGTGGTCAGGACTTTTTGACGGACGATAGCTCTTTCTGTGGTGAATGTTCTGATGTTTGTTAGTTAAAGATCGACCGGTAAGTTTTGGGTGATATGGAGTTCCCCGTCATTTGAGCCCGCGTTTGACCTTGAAGAGTGACCTTGATAGGTCAGGACTTTTTGAGGGACGCTAGTTTTTTCTGTGTTGAATATTCTGGCATTTGCAAGTTGAAACTTGGCCGGCAATTTTTGGATGATATCGAGTTCCCCGTCTTTTGACCCAGGGTTTCACCTGAAAGGCCACATGATATTGCAAAATAAGAGTCATTTTTGATGCTCTCACGGCACAATTGACCTTGAAACCATTTTTTCAGGGAAAGCGGAACTCGTCGCTGTAAAAATCGCCGAATAAATCGCTAACTTCGCGGGCATCGCTGCTGTCGCTGGGTCAAGGTCTTCATTTCACAGTGTTCAGGAAGTGTGCGGAATTATAATGCAGTGCGACTGGAACGGCCATTGGTTTTGTCAACATTTAGTCTTAGCCTCTGTGATGGAAGCATTTCTGTGGTGAGCACCACCGCTAAGTAATGCTCGTTCAACGAGCCATGACACGACTGTAAAATTCTATGTAAAAAACGGCAAAACTTTGCGGCAAAAGCATAACATCCCGCAATACTCGGCACAGTCCAAACTGCCCTCGGACGTTACCTGACCGTTAGGGTGACCCCTGCCACCGCCCGCAGGCCACCCCAGTGGGAGATAAATAACAAACGCCTAAAGCGACTCGAACCCACCCCGCCACTGGTCTGTTCATCGGAAGGCGAGCGCTCCAACCAGCTGGGTGATCGGGATAAGCAATCACACTGCGGGTGAAACGATTTTAAGTACAGCTCAGCGGTGCATCCTCCATCTAATTATACCACTAAAAGGGTGTTGAGGAACGGAATCAGTATATTCTGGGCAGTATCCACCAGAAGAACGGAATATACGGGTGCGGTTAATCTAGTCTTGTAAAGAAATCTAACCATGAGTACAGGTTCGAGTTATCAAGTTTCGAGTTATACAGTCCTTGTTCGGTTTTTTAACGTCATTTAACCAAATTTTCTCTTGGTGTGCTGAGTATCGATTTATTTTTACATGAGAATTCTCAGCTTATCACTGCTGAACACCAAAATTCATGACCTTTCTCATTTAAGCAACTTCCAACACGTCAAAGCGTTCACCAGGCTATTTTTTTAAGATGGCTGCCCTGGAGATAAATTCATTCACCAGTCTTTACCGACTCTGTTCTTTCAGTCAGTGACATGTATGTGGGGAAGCTCTTGCATGTTTGGTTTAACTTTGTATATATATATATATATATATATATATATATATATATATATGAGTACATGGTGACAAAGTTTCCAAAGTGTTCAAAGTGTTCACAAAGTTTCCATGAGGTCTCGTCCGTACGTGTTACCCCATGCTACATACAACCATTTTTCTGCTCATCGGGCCGCCTTCGATGAACAACACTCATTTTTGTCTGTCAAGTGAGATCCAATTACTGTGGCGCTTTTCCTTTAGATTTCGCCCTCTCTAAGGTTTTACGAAATGCAGATTCACGTTCCCTTGAAATGGGAAGTCGCTTCTCTGCAGCAGGACAATTTTGGAACCTACGAAACATTTTTTGCCGCAACGGGAACGCAAATTAAGGTGGCCAAAATCCGGAAAGAAATCACGGTTTGGGCGCAAATGAGGTCTACGTTATCGGCTTATCCCCCGAACCGATTTTAAAATGCGACACTCCTGCTATCACATGTGCATTGCCCAGTAGTCACGCCGGTTGCGGAGACATGCTTACATTCACATTGGTCTGAAACGCCGTGTTTGATCTACACTGATTTCACCATAACGGTTCTCAGCCGCCTGTGTTTTGGGAAATCTCAAGTCTTCCGTGAGCTGGGCGTCATGACGTGAAAACTTGCATAGCCGGCGTGTTTACGAGGCTCGTGCAATGTTCGTGATGCCTGATGTTCGCGTTAATTAATTTTCTAACTTTACATTCGGCATGTGGTATCGCATCCTACCGGCTAGTGGCCTGTGTTTGGTGCAGCCTCAACGTACCTTGCTTAGGGTGTGGTGACGCGAAGCTCGAATGGTTGAATATATTATGCCCTTTTCCATGGGAGCGGGAACCATGTTCAAGTGGGGGAGGGGGCAAGCTAAAAATTCTAGAACGGGCCCGCTTACATTAGACAGTGGGCCCCTACAAGCAGGAATGCGCCATTTAAGTCAATAATGAGCTCTCTCCAGGTCAAAATAGGCCCCAATGAGTCAGAATGGGTCACGTGCAGGACAAAATAGCCCCCCGCAGTCAATAACAGGATCTCTAAAGGATAGATTGGGCGTCCGAAGGTCCGAATGGGACCTCTACGAATAATAATGTGCCCTTGACAGGCCCAAATGTGCTTTTAACTAGCCAAAATGGGCTTGTTACAGGCCTAAATAAGCCCTTCTACAGCACGCGAGCATGGACCCTCCATGGTCGATAATATATTCTCTACATGTCAGAATGGGCCCTCTGGAATGGCTACTTTACGGTCAATAATGGGGCCCTCCACAGGCCGGAATGGGTCATCTATAGGCCAAAATAATAGGAACAGCCAATAATGGACCATCTATGAGCCTTAACTAGCCTCTCCACTGGTCAGAATGAGCCGCGTGCAGGCCAGAATGGGCCACTGATAACCGACAACGGACCCTTTACGACTCATAACGGGGCCTCTACGTATCATAATGAGCCCGTTGCAAGCCAGAAATGGTTTTTGGAGTAAAGCATGAACCTTTCACACGGCAGAATGTCCCTCCAGCAATAATGGACCATCTTCAGATCAGAATGTGCCTCTACGGACCAGGATGGGCCCTCCGCAGTCAAAAATGGGCCTGCTTTAGATCACAATTGACCCTCTCCAGGCTCAGAATGGCCCCTAAAAAGGTCAGAATGAGCCCTCAACAGGTCAAGATAGACTTTGCAATGCTTATGCAATCCCTTTACAGATCAGAATCGGTGTTTAACATGCCAGAATGGGCCCTCCACAGGCCCTCCGAGCTGGAGAGGGCTCCCAAGCTGTGGGAAAGCTCCCCCCCCCCCAGCTTTCAACTTGGGGGCGAGCTGCCCCACTTTTTGTTAAGAGTTGGATGGAATCCGGGGCAAGATAAGTTTCTTTAGCACCTTGGGGATCGGGCTTCGTCATTCACTGTTCAACCCCAACTCATTTTACGAAACTACGTCCCTGGGCCCAGTCCAACATTGGAGCAGACGTCTCAACATCCAGGGACCATAACCACGAAGAGGGATGACATGTCTTGGACTCCCGCGGAACACCTCAATTCGAACAACCGAACCGGTCAGTGCACACGCTGGTGTTTGCAGCGCGAAGAGCTTTTAGGGGTCCGCGCACACGTTGCCCAGTGCAAGGTTTCAAAGACGCCGTAAGGAATAAAGGGAACCCGTACAGTTCCTTTAAAAACCCAGAAGAGGAAAGGAATTTCGGTTTCATTGCTGTTTTTCGATGCAGATCGTGTTAAAACGAAATAAGAAAATAAATTCTGAATTTAAATAACTGGCTCAAGCAATAAAAAAAATATGACATGAATAAAACCTAAAACAGCTGTTCAGAATGCAAAACCATTTGAAGAATATGCGACGGCAACGCTGCACGACCCTTTAGCTTCCGAGTTCTTGCCGGAGCAACCATGGTACGTATTATTATTGTTTAAGTGATGATTTGACGGCTGGCACCGATGGCCACAAGCATGAAGTCTAGGTCAGCTAGTTTTCATTTGTGTACTCTTGTGGGATTAGGAATTGCTTGTGAGTGTGTATACTGATGCTGACTGCCAGTGATTGAAGGAATGTATCTTATGCGTCGGAAGCGCATGTACATAGCAATGGAGCTGTTAATTTTGTAACATTTTCGCATTTGTTGGGGCTACTGACGTATTGAGCTTAAGACGCTTCAGATATACGCTCGAAAAACTAATGAGGTATTCCTTACTCTATCATGGCAAGTTTTTGTGGCAGGTATACTGAAATTACTGAGAAGATTGTTGCTTTTAAATCCTGGAAGTCCTCTTTTCCATTTAATGGGGTTGCTCAATTAGTCTTAGCTGATGAGGAAATATGGAAATGGATAGTAAATGTGTGTCAAGATTGTGAGCTCAAAAGCCATTCTGCAAAAGGTCATCCACTTTGCGGAATGTGTACACAGGTGATGCCCATTCAGCTGAACATGGAGTATGCCTGCAGTAAAGTGGGCTAGGCAGCTAACCAAGTTGAGAAGTATTTTTGCTTAAAATTGTGGGTGGCATTTTTGCATGAAATCAACTGGGTAGCATGCTAATTTCTCAGGGTATTTGGAGCAATTGTGAAGTGGGGGCAATTGTACCAAACTCAAGGCTCAGGTTTACTCCATGTGTGGATTCAAATTGGATGTGGTATATCATATTACTTATGATAGTTTCAACAGAACATTTCTGGTGTAGTTTGGTCCAAAGGCCTGCACAGGCAATGAATCAGAATCATTGATTGCTATTGGTGTAGTGGTTGTGCAGTGTGCTTAGAAACTAGGTGCACGATGTTCAATATCCTGCAGTGTCTCCATCTTGCCATATGCAATGCTATATAGCTCCAGGTTTAAATTTTTGTTCTGAGTTTGCTTTTAGTGACGGAAGTTCAATTGTGAGTTATGTACTACCCGTACACTACTTATCAGCAGTTTAAGCAAAAAATTGTGCTGGAATTTAGCTGAGTGTTTATACTCCATGTTGGTTAAGCATTCTCCCTAACTGCTTCATTTTCTTGTCTGTCTGGTGTTTGTGTAGTTTGTGATCAAAATTATTTGTGTCAACCTGAACACTGGCCGCCCTAGGAGTTGACTCAGAAGAATATTGCTGTCTGGTCATCCTGTTTGTTTGTATCCTGGGTTTTGTGATGTGCTATCTTGTGATCATTCCTGTTTGAAATTGGGAAAGCTGTTGTAGGTACTTACTCATATTTTGTTGATCATAAAATTATGTGCCATATTGATATCTCATTTCTTGCAGTCACCTTTTGTAAGGGAGTTTCAGTTGCTTTGGTCACTTTCAAATGTATATGTGAGAAGAAGGTTTCACTCTTGGCTGTCAGCTACTGGGCTTTATGGTCTAGCTGGTTGAAGCAAGGAATGGGATGCAAAAGTAATCATCATGCTCTTGGATTGCTTGTATCATTGTGAAAAGCTCTGGCAAAATGGTCTCATGATGTTGAATGTTATAGCCTCTATCATACTGTGGGTGTATGTACATAAGAGAATGGCAATGCAAGATTGTATTGGATAGTTTGCTCATGGTGATTTGCTTGATTCAGGTGCTGAGAGGTAGACACCATGTATAACCACAGTGTATGTATTTTCAGAATATTTCCATATATATCTTGATGGTATTTTTGGGATGTCTTGTTATGGCCCCCTCTTTTACCACTCATCTACCATGCAGTGAACATTAACCAGCAAATTTGTTAACATTGTGAACAATGTTCTATGTTCTAGGGCCGTGTGCGCACCAAAACCGTGAAGAAGGTGGCTAAGGTCATCATTGAGAAGTACTATACCAAGCTTGGGCTTGACTTCCACACCAACAAGAGAATATGTGAGGAAATAGCAATCATTCCAAGCAAGCCTCTCCGCAACAAAATTGCTGGGTAAGGTCATTTATCTGTGCAACTGGAGTAAGAATGATTTTGTTTGTGGTGGTAGAATTACATGTGACATGTTTTGAGGCCTTTGAGGTTGATTAAGCAGTCAGCAGATAGTCATATGGGTCTTGAAGTCATGATAACCTTTGTTCATTATGTGGGCTCATCTGTATGAATTGTTTAACACATGCCCCAGTGGCTGGTTGGATACTTTTTGCTTGTGTGGGGTAGGTAAGGCAATCTGGCCCCCCTTAGATGTAAGGAACTAAGGGAGCTAGATACACCAAATTCATAGAGTGTGTGACATGTATGTGAGCTCACTCAGGTTAAAGTAGAGGTTTCAAGGTCATGACCTTTGGGTCAAATAAGGTCAAGCAAGGCCAAATTCCAGGTTGGTCTCCAAAGGGCCTGTGGAACCTAGATACTTGTTTAAGCAAAAAGCCACATGCCCATCTAAGGTCAGTGACCTCATTAAGCCTTTTGAATGTCATGTTGACAGAAATCATACAGCACCAGTTCACTTGTTTTTTACAGTTGGATAAGTGACAAAGATTGAGCTAACCAATATATTCTAAAAACAAAATGTTGACCTGGGTCATTCTGGGTCAGTGGCTTATTCTGACCTTTAAAAAGTCTATGGAAGGTGTTTAATGTGATTCCTGTTATGAATAAATTCAAAAGGAGCACCAGAAACTACCCCATACTGCAAGCCCTGGAGTAATAAAACAGTTTGTTTTGACTTTGGTCTAACCTTCATACCTGACCTTGGGTCAATGTGAGTTGTTCATTCAATTGTGTTGCCTCAGAAAGTATCTCAGAGATGTATGGCTTTGACTAACACTTGTTGCGCCAGATTTAACTATTCTGTAGAAATTGCCTTTGTTGAAACCATGGCCTCTTTCACCTGCCATAAGGTTGCTGACCTTGCCTTGTAAGGTCAGCGACCTTACAAGGTACATCTAAATTTGGATGCCAGGTGATCCCTTATTCAATTGCCAACAGCAGTGCAAAATTTGGCACGGCCACACTGTGCCATTTGGAAGCCATCCCAGAAAATCCTTTGGGGGTCAATTTGACCTTCTACCCGAGCGCATGTTAAGGTTTGGTAGGCAGGCAGGTTAACACATTTATTTGGTTGTCTGCACCCCATGTATGATGTATAGAATATATTTGATTCATCATTTGTTGTTTCCTTTTTGCTGATGTGACCAATAATTGTATGTTAGCTGGGTGGGAGATGTAAAAGCATCATTTTATGGCAAGTATATCTGCAGAGCCTTGAAATGCAGGCAGTGCAAGCTGCTCATGCACCCTGCAGGCTGGTACTTTGCACCAGTATGGACTGATCTTTCAGTTTTTGGGTCACACATTAGTGCAATGCATATGCTGATATGCATGCACTTAGAAAAGTGCCATGCTCCTGCTAGGTTTATGTAACTGAACCTTACTCAGTTGATATGAAATGATTGCCAGCATTTGTTAGCGGGTTAGGTGTTGAGTATATGGAAACATTAAACAACCCTCAATGGCCATTGGCATCAACACTATATATGCTGTCACAGAGTTCAACAAAGGTAGCATGGCCTAAAGCCCAAGTCATCACCATTCATGATTGATGATCTGAGAAGCTCTTCACTTGATGGGCTAATTGTTATGCACATTTTGGAGGAGTTGACAGCTTCAGAGGCCAGTGTAGGCCCATGTGGTCAGGTGTTGCTCTGTGAGTATAGGCTTAAAATAAGGATTGAGTCATGCAATTTGCACAGGCCAATTACAGCTTATTGCAACTAACATTCACACAAAGGTTCTGACAGTACTCTGGTGATACTAATTACCCTTAAACCTTACCCTAAAAACGTACAAGGCATTGCCCTAAAAACTTTACTACACTTACGGATTACTAATCTTAAGTGTGGTAAGGCTTGGGGTCGGATGTCTCTTGCTTCTGATCATACCATCAAGGCTGTAACTATTGCTGGAATACCTGATTTTGCTCAGGTGTGGGTGCTGCTCTCCCCCTCTAGCGCCACCGCGCGCACCTGTGTACGACTTGTCCCATGGTAAGCATGGTATCGTTATATGGTTGCTTGTTGTTGCACGTTCGACTGTTGCTCACGGCACCCGGCTGCGGCAGGTTCGTCACGCATTTGATGAAGCGCATCCAGCGCGCGCCAGTGCGTGGAATCTCCATCAAGCTGCAGGAGGAGGAGCGCGAGCGCAGGGACAACTTCGTGCCCGAGGTGTCGGCCCTCGAAAAGGACATCATCGACATCGACCCCGAGACGAAGGAGATGCTCAGCATGATGGTATGCTTCCCCGCATGCGTTTGTGGAGGGGGGATGCAGACTCCTGCACTTGTCTGCATGCTGTGTCCAATTAAAAATGTTTGGTTTAGTTTCTTTAGTATTGTGTCTGGCTGGAAGAAGCAGTTCAGGGTACTTATTTAGGTTGGTGATTGGTATATATGCCATCAAAGGGTGTAAAGGCTTTGGTATCACCATTTAATCTGTCGAGAGGCATGTTAAGGTTTGGATGGATCATTTCACCATACATCACAAGATGTAGTTCTACAGGCTGCGTTAACTTAATCAAATTAACTCCGCCACAACAAAATGGCATTGGCCTTTTCCCTTTGGATGTCAGATGTGAGGAGAGTGTCACCATGAAGCACGGGGCTAGTTGCCAAATGTGCATTTATAGGGAAGAACGCCGGTGATGTCAAGGTGGCATTTGCTGCAATTGACCTTGTGACCCCATGACCGTTGTAAAAGACTAGGAAGCAGGTTACCCTCCACGTGTGTGTCACGGAGCATAGACGTCGTGGGTTTATATTCCTGCTGCCGTTCGCCTGTATGACGCCGGTTGACTTCTGACGGGTTTCACACACGTCTCCGGTTCCGCTGACCCGACCGACGTGTGCGTGTTTGCAGGACTTCGCCAAGATCCCGGGACTGCAGGTGACCCAGCCCACTGCGAACACCTACGGAGGAGGCCCGCGCCGGTAGAGCATTGCTGTTTTGAATTCATTGCAACAAATAAAGGAGAAAACAGCATGCTTTTGTGTTCCTGGCGTTGTTGACATGTAAGGCAGAGGACTTTCACATGACTTTTAGCTCATTTATGCATTGTAATGGGACTATGCCCTTTGCAGGACAGACAAATAAGGAACGGCTTGCCATTGCGGTAGATGTGTTCTAGCACTGACCTTGATTAAGGCCCTGTTTAAACAGAATAGCACATGTGAATTGAGCAAAGCCAAAGCACATCAGAAACCTGCCAGCAGAGAAATGACGTAAAGTTTGCTGTTGTTTATTGGAGTTCAGGGGCGCGCCGACTGCGGTGGTCATTAAATGACGTATAGTGTGAATACGACTGCCCGCTTCTGTTGAAAACGACTAAAAGCTGCAGCAAAGGTCATAAGAATAGTTGCGCGACGCATTTGCGGCGTTTGCTATCATCAGATGGGCGGGGATTCTGCGCTAGTTTGACTAGTTCTGCGATGTACCGGCGACATGGTTAAATGGTGTGGCGACGGATCGTATGCAAGCTGGGCATCTAACAGGCTTGGTCGTCCATCAGCGGCGTTGGGTTGGATCTCCGGGCTGTGTTTATCGTAAGGAGAGGTTCGAATGTTGTTTATCTGAACCCCACCATTGAATCTACACAGAATATGGACGTGCAAACGGTTGTGGGTGGGGTATCCGGGTGGCACACGGAAGAATGGTCACCAGGTCGGGGTGGGCCCTTCCCCGTCAGAGGCACCTCTCCGGTCAGTTGGGTACCGCGCTTACGACACGAGCTGAAACCAGGCCGAAAGATGCAACCGAGAACGTCTCATGCCGCGTTTGTCAGCAACCTGATATCTTTTAGGCGAAACGAGAACGAATGGCGCCATGTGACCATGGCGGTCGACGCGTCATTAAGCTCAAATCATCATCATCATCATCACGGAACAAAAACATCGTCGATGGTAGCTGGCACATCCGGTGCATGCATTAGCGAATGCTTATGCTAAACGCGGGAATGATGTGGACCTGGCGCGGCTTCGTCCAGTCCTTTCACAATGCTTCCGCTAGCTGGCAGCACCACCGTCAGGCTGGCGATTGCCAGCTCGCTGACAAGTATTGAGATCGGTGCCGCGCCGGCAGTGGCTGTTCCGGTTTCCTCGCTTCTTCCGACCTTCATACACATGACGGTCATCTACGAAAATTCGTGTCCCAGTCAGGGGCGTAGTTTCACAAAAAGGGTTGAGGGCGGGGGGGGGGGAGGCGGTCAAACGTTGAAAAATGACTCCTACCCCCAAAAATATGCCAGCAAACAGGTTTCTAACCATACTTGACTCACTTTCTTCCCGCAGTTGGCGGAGGGGGCTGCAGCCTCCCCCAACTGAACAGAAAACTACACCCCTGGCCCCTGTTTAACTGACCTCTGATCAGTAGTTTACCACTTATCACTTAGGCAATCTCCTGGCGATGGCAGATGCCAGTAGTTAGATGCCAGAACTTCGACGCAAAGCACTTATCTCATGACACATTTGGGTGTGATAACGCTTCGGGAAAGCTTAACTAATCAATGGGGCAGACATGAGTTGAAGGAATGCATTCAAAATGCATGAATCAATCTCCCCAATTTATACTTACCGGTTATCACCCCAACAGCGGCAGCGCACAACGGAACGAAAAGGCAGTTCGTGGGAACTGCTGGAACAAAAAGGGCAAATGACTGATGCAAAACGGCTTGGCGATTTGATCAGTATGAACGTCGCACAAACTCGCTGCGCGTGCATCTCTGCGCTTGACTATGTACGCATGTGCACGCTTTGGTGTGTCAGCTTGCTTCCATGACGCAGCTGTAAAGCCAACTGATTCTCCACACCGTGGAAGGGGTCCATCAGCGTCGTCTGTCTGCACATAGGACACTCCCTCGCCAGCCTTCTTGTCGCCTGGTGTGGGGTCATCCAAGTGGACTCTGGAAACAGCATCGACGGCGTGGCCCAGCCTGGCTGCATACAGACGAACATTGCCAGCGACCTAGCTGCGTGCGCAGCCCTGAGCTATCTTACTGAGCGGCGGGGCTACGTCGAACACGCGCGGAACTACCACTTAGAAATCCACGTGCAGAGCTGCTAGCTGCGGCTGCGAGGAATTCCCGCGAGGCAGACCCCAGGTCAAGAGCGGCGCACGAACAGGTTAGGTCATGGGGCCACCTGACCCGTCGTTCTGCGTTCATTCCTGCTGGCACGGTGCGTGTGAGCGTGGAAACCACATCAACGGCTCCTCTCGCGCAACAGGAGCGGCGCTGCCACCTAGCAGGCGGTAACGGCACTTCTCATCTGACGGCGAGAGCGTCACGTGACTGCTCACACCGAGGAAGTGGGGGTGGGGGGACTCGAGCGGGCGGCGTGGTTTCCTCCACGGTTGGGCCTCCTCCGACGGCTGGGCCTCCGATGACGGCGCGGGCTTCTCCAGCAGCACGTCCTCCTTTAGCAGCTGACAGCGCGGCCTCTGGCGGCGCGGCCCCCTCCAGCGGCACGGCATCTGATGGCAGCGCGGCCTCTGGCGGCGCGGCCCCTTCCAGCGGCACGGCATCTGCGGGCGGCGTGGTTTCCTCCACGGTTGGGCCTCCTCCGGCGGCTGGGCCTCTGATGATGGCGCCTTCTCCAGCAGCACGTCCTCCTTTAGCAGCTGATAGCGCGGCCTCTGGCGGCGCGGCTCCCTCCAGCGGCACGGCATCTGATGGCAGCACGGTCTCTGCGGGGCATGGCCAGGTAACGCGGCCTCTGGCTGCACTCGAGCTACTCACGTCCAATCCACGGGTGTCGAGCCGGCGTTCTCGCGCGGCAATCCCTCGGGAGCGCACGCCGCGAGGTGCCCCTGGACTTCCACAGACCGGCACGTCCCATCGATCTGGTAGGTGTAGCCGCTATGTCCAGCGCACGTCTGCTGCTGGAAACGTGACCCGGGCGTGACCCGGACTTCACTGGGGACGCCCGGACGGACGGCCTGGGAGTCAGTCAGCGTCAGCATCAGGGGTGTAGGTCCCCATTCATTGGGTGGTGGAGGGACAAAGCCAAATTTTTCGCGTGCATTTACGGCTGGGATAGGAGAGGGACATTGTTCACCGCTAAGCCAGCCGCTTCACAAAGGTTTAAACTATTCTGCTCTCGTGCCGTCAAAAATGTTTTGATACAAATTAAAATCTCGCCACGGCAAAAATCGGCTGTCGTTTTTCATATGGGTTATCTAGTCTCTACTGAGCATAATCACGTCCCTCAAGCAACCCTGGAGGGCACGATGCACCGTATCAAGTGCGATTGATGTTTGTACAATGCGATGCGACTGCCATGACCAACACAGTGACCTGGTATGCATGCATTACATATGACGCAACTGGTCTGTCCCGTAATGTGACAACATCGCAAGCGCCGGCGCACGCCTGTGCACTGACCCAAGCAAATCCGGGAGCATGGCGTCAACAGCCCGCAGCGTCGCGCTATGCACGCCGACAGACCGGCAGACCCTTCAGTTTATACTACTCCTACCCGTCGGACGGCCGACGCTGCAGGCGAAAACTGACGTTCCAAGTTCCATGTAGCGAGTTTTCCATGTAATTTCAAACATATGCAGGCCACGGGTCCGCTTGCAGGAGCCCACGCCAGCTACCTGAGTCTGTGAGAGTCGGCGTTGCATTTTAACGAATGACCGCTAGTTTCGCACGCTGTTTTTGCTTTCATTGCACCACGGCTATGGGCACAAAAGACTCCGTCTTTCCACACCATCAGGTGGTCTCAGTTTATAAAAAAGTACCACAATTTAGGTATTATTATATTCCACTCGTTACAGCGGTCGGGTGGCAATGGCTCACGTTTCATCGCATTCTGACAAATGACAATGGAATTGCAAATGATCCAACTCTAAGGACAGGTCCAACACGACCGTGAAGACGTTCCCCTGATGCGGAATACGCACCACCCTATGACCGCTACAATCGAGTGCTGTCTCCAATCCGAGCAAAATCATCGATTTGAAATGACGGACACGGCAGCGGATACAGCGTTCACTCAGAGATATCCATATCATCCTCTCCCTGATCTTTCTCCTCCTTCTTAGCGTCAGCTGCCTTCGCGGGCGACGCCTCACGCGACGAGGACTTCTTCACATCCTCATCGAAGCCTTTCTCCTCCTCATCATAATCCCGCGACACCTTGGCCTCCTGCTTCTCTGTCTTGGGCTCCTTCTCCTTGCGATCCTTGTCCTTCTTGCGGTCCCTGCTGCGGTCGCGACTGCGGGCGCGCTTCTTGTCGCGGTCCGCGGAGCGCCGCGAGCGCGAGCGGCCGGAGCCGCGCGGCGAACGCGACCGCTTGCGCGCCGGCGAGCGCGAGCGGCGGCGGGCCGGTGAGCGCGAGCGCCGGCGACGTGGCGAGACCACGCGCCGCCGGGAGCGCGAGCGAGACCTTCGGCGCGCCGGCGAGGAGCGCGAACCTCGCCCGCTGCGCCGCCGGTCGGCCGAGCGCGAGCGCGAACGCTTCTTGGCCGGGGATCGCGAACGCTTCTTGGCCGGAGAACGTGAACGCTTCTTGGCCGGGGAGCGCGAGCGTTTCTTGGCCGGCGTGCGTGAGCGCGACTTAGCCCGCGACGACTCCTTCGGCTTGCTTTTGGCGGGCGAGGTGCGGTTCTCGGCGTCGGCCGGCTTCTTGTCACCGCTCTCCTTGTCAGCGGCTTTGGCGTCGGTGTCCATCTTCTCGACGGACTCCCTCGGCTTGTCCTTCTCAGAAGTGGCCTTGTCAGACGATTTCTCCGTCTTGTCCTTCTCCTTGTCCTTGCTCTTGTCCTTGTCCCTGCTCCTGTCCTTATCCTTATCTTTGTCCTTGCTGCGGTCCTTGTCTCGCGAGCTGCCGCTCTTATCCTTGTCGTCCTTCTTGCGGTCACGTGACCGAGACCGCGTGCGGTGGCGCCGGCTGCGATCCCGCGACCGGCTGCGGCGCGACTTCTTGTCGCGGCTGCGCGAGCGCTTGCGGTCGCGCGACGGCGAGTGCTTGTGGCTTCGTGAACGGTGGCGACTGTGCGAGCGCGAGTGCCGCCGCCGGTCGCGCGAGCGCGAGCGGCGCCGGCGGCCGCCGCGCGAGCGCGACCGACTGCGCTTCGCATCGTCCATGTAGGTGGTGACGGGCTGCATCGTGGACGAGATGAGGCTCTGCTGCTCCTGCGCGCGCCGCATCGCCTCCTCGATCTCGCGCTGCGCCATCTCGTTGGTCTTGATTTGCGGCTTGGCGATGGCCTGGCTGGCGTGCACGACGACGATGGCGCGGTCTCCCATCAGCTCGCCGCAGCGCCTGATGGCCTGGCACGACGGACGCCTGCTCGGTGAACTCGACCAGGCAGGCGCGCGACTCGTCCGTGTCGCGGCCGCACATGCGCACGTACTTCACCTCGCCCGCGGCCGACATCCACTCGATCACCTGAGCGCCAGTCGGCAGTCGGCGCCAGGTTGCCCACGACGACCGTGCGTCGTATCTCCTCCACCTGTGGACGGCACGAAATGGTCAGACAGCCGACAGTGTGGAGACACGGGGGGGGGGGGGGGGGAGGATCGATCGGGGAGAACGCCAATCGATCCGGGGAAGAGAAGGTTCCAGAGCACCAAACACAGGCAATGAGCACGAACCGCAAAACCAGGCGACTTCGGCGGTCGAACATCGATATTTTCCAGCACTGAACCCGTTGAAACCGACAGAAATGCATTTGCCACGCAAACAACACGCAGTCAGAAGTGATGGACAGTCAGGAACCTGTGTCTCGCTGGTCAACGGCACCATGGCGCCACCCTGCACCTTCCTGGCCGCTCCTCGCCGCACCCACTACCCACCTGTCCATACTCGAGGGTGCAGGGCAGCGGGGGGTATTCGGGCACGTCGTGCTCGGCGAAGGTCGGGTCCTTGGTGATGTAGAAGGCGCCGTCGACCACGTTGCTGATGTGCGCTGGCAGGCGCTCCTCGTTGGTGACGCCCAGCACACCGTTGGTCTGCACCAGCGCCTGCATGGCGGTGTGCTCGTCGGGGATGTCCGGCTTCTCGTACGGCACGATGATGAGAGCCCGGTCGATGAACACTGTGTTGTTGAGGTGCTGCGCGATGCCCACGTGGTCGCGGTCGAAGAACTTAACGAAGGAGACGCGAGACGCCACCGGGATGGCCACGTCTCGGATGGTCGGATACAGCTTGATCTCCTCCACCTTGCCGACGAAGGTGAACAGCGTCTGCATCTGGTCGCGCGTGGCCTGCGGCGCGATGTTGGTGACGCGGATCACGCGCGAGCCGCCCATGGTGCAGGGCCGGTGGCGCGGCTGCCGGAGGAGACGCCAGTCAGCTGAGGCCGTCAACAGGTTACAGAGCGTGAGCTCGCATGTGGGTGGGTTGCATAGGATCGTGCCACAGCGTTTCAATATTTGATCCCCTTGGGTGGCAGGGATTTCGGTATTTTACTTCATGCTATCATGCCCTGCCTTAGAATGAACTGATTTTTACTCCCCCACCCTGATCATACCCAGCCACTTACCATCAAACTGGATGGCATTCCATTCAAGCAGATAGGCACATCAAGCTAACAAATCAGTTGGATAGATCACATGTCAGCATTTAGGGTCAAAGGGCAATAGATCAGCAGCCAACGAATTGTGCGTGCAGAGGCTGTCAGAGATCCAGATATTCAGAACTGATATTTACCTCCTGCACACCCTATTCGATGAATTTTGGAATGCTGCACCATGGTGGGCATCATAAGTATTGGTCAACTAATCCAACTTCATGAAGTTGTGAACAATGAATAACAATAACAATTACCAGCACACTGTTCAATTTGATACATGATCTGCATTCACATCAAATGACATAATCAACCAGAAAAAAACAAAAATTCACTAGATCAAACTAATGATATTAGCCATGGTCCATTTGCCACAGCCACCTAGCTGCAATAATGTGAGCCAGGGCTTAGTATGCTGCAGAGTGATTTGCCATCATCACAATGCTTGAGCCAGACTTGAAGTGCTCATAATAGACATAACCACACTGTATTTGTGTTGTTATGCATGGCTTAATTACAAATACATTAAACTATAACGAGGTTCCTCAGCAAAGCATACTTTATACTAATACCTGCATATCTGTGTGTGTTCTTCATGGCCAAGAACAACTTAAAGTGGCAGCAATGTACAAGAAGGGCCATATTCAATATACAGTGATTCATGCATAAGAACACATAATAAAAGACCACATCAGTCTTAGTCATGACACACTGAAACAATGTAATTTTGTTGCCCAACACAAGCAATTTTACCAAGCACCTTAACGCAGAACACTCGTCCCCGATTAATGCAGTAGGGTATAAATGACTCCTACAGCAGAAGACAGCAGTGTCCTGATCAAGCACTCCCTGGGGACGATTGTCTGGATGGAGCCCCAAACCATTACCCTTAAGTATTGTACTGTCCCAAGATGGTTACTTTACATACAGTTTCTAGCTGTTCGCTATTATCTTTATTTTCCATTTTTGAAAATGATCCTTCTCTGCACACAGTAAATTATACAGAAAAGCTGCAGATGGCATGCAATTAGTGATGACTTATACTTGCATATGATTATCAGCAGCAGTAATGTTTTCTGGGAGTTCTTGTTGAAATGGGCCAGCTATCTGTCAAAAGTATCCAAAAAACCATGTTGTCTAAAAAATTACGGCAAAATATCAAATAAGTCTTGGGGCATTCCATGACAAACCGACAGATCAAATAGTTGATTTAACAACCTCATCTCTCGGATTTTCATAAAAATGCGTCACAGAGGTTACCAGCGGCACTGAAAACGCCCCTGACAGTATCAGGTCTATCAGTCGAGCGAATTCGCAGACACAGCCTCCGGAATATTCGTGTTGTGTGGTTGAAGAACTATGCTCAGCAGCAATTTTTCACCTTCATGAAAGAAACCAGCACAGACACAAATGTCAAAATGATTCAAAAACGTCCCAGATTACGCGTGCCATGGTTGGAATCGTCATTGCGAAATAAATATTCATTGCGGCATTATAGATATTTGTAATGCATGCTGCATCGTTTTCCTATGTGATTGTGAACCTTTTCTGATTCACACGTGATAGAACGTAGTTTGCACCTCACAATCCAAAAATAAAAAAGGTGGTTATAGACTTGGAAAACTTTGCACACAGTGCCACCGTAAGGAGCTGCGATTCATTCGCGTCATCCGCCATCGGGTACTGGCGCGATATCTCCACGTGCCTCTCTGCACAGGCAGCAGAAAGTGAGTGCGTTGTGAGAAAACACTAAGCTTAACAACACGACGGCTCACATACACGTGGAAATCGACTCAGTGCGCCCAGTCTAACTCATCAAAACTCTTGAAATGAAGCCAACGCTACTTCCCTCTCAACGCCCGGACTAACTCACAGAAAATGAGTCCGAACACCTTCTGGAAACGGAAAGTAATGCCCGGTGAAGCTTGAACCCCTCCGACAGTCTTGGCCTAGCCAATCTGATGCTAAGCTTATCCTCTGTCCGAGGGACTTCTCCTTTTGGACGACGAAACGTAGCATCTGCATATTAACCTTGCCTAGAAAGTGCTGGCATAGCTTTTCCTTTTTCTGGAAAGAACATGATCTCTCATTATCACATTCCCTCTCGAGAGAATAGGATTGGAAAGGAGGCGCGATGGGCTGGTACTGGCAGCAACCTTTTTCAAGGCTTTTCAAACCTGTCGCAAGTTCTTCCCATGGGATGTGGCAATGTAATGCCGCTCGCACTCCGCGCCAACCCCATCCTCGTGAATGCAAATGTTCAAAGAATTAAAGCTGTGCTTGTAGCGCAGCAGATCCATATGAGAGCAATGCACTTTTTCTTTTTGAAATGAGGCTCTCCATTTCTGGTAAAAGGTATTGTACAAATGTATGGACTGCAGTAGTGTTGTTTCATCGCGTCTAACAGCGCGCAATAACTTTTACATGTGATCTGTCCAGGTTCAAGTTAATATACCATGAAAGGATGCAGCGTGCACTGCAGCGCATTCCAATGAAACTGCTGAGTGAACTTGGTCTTGGACGACGACGGTGTAGCATTCCGAAAACTTTAAATTATCAAAGCTTCATTCTCAGACAGCTGTTTTAAGGATAATCAAAAATTGTACCCTGGTGCTGGGATGTAAGGTGATGTCTAGTAACTGCAGCTATGGCTTCTGACAAGTTGGTAAAAAACTCATCTATTTGCAGAAGTTCAATATAACTTCAGTGTTCGGTGCTCACCCGCTGGCTAAATCTGATTTAACTGACCAAATCCAAAAGGTCCTCTGCCTGCACATCAAATGTGTGAATAAAAAATGATTGCACACCATCCTAAATGGCAACAATTTTTGCACTACCACCTCATATAGGATTCCCTATAATTCCTTGTGAACATCACAAAGGCGTGACTCAGCGGGTCCTTTTAAGTAACATATCACAGGCCAAACAATTAAACAATCCCTTTTGCATTTTGGTGACAACAGAGCACACACACAGGGTGAGTGCTGCTGCTACCCATCAGGATGCAGTTTTGATAGGCCTCATGTTTGCAAATATTTGTCTTCAAACATAATATTTCAAGCTTTCATTGCATTCATTACACAAACATTTTGGCGCTGGGCTCCTCCAGTTAGGCGCTGTGGGCTCCCGCCTAACACAGGGGCCCTCATTGATTCGGGGCACATGGACCAATGTAGATTGCGAGTCTGGCCTTATCCCTGCTTAGGAAATGGGTTCCCAGACCCAGGCTAATGCTGGGCTGACTTTACAGTATTGGTAGAGCCTAAGTGACATAAATACCCTTATTGTCTTAGGGGGCCCAATCAGAGCAATGGACCTTAAAACTGATATTTCACTGATATTTCAGTCAGCCTCCTGCCCACTTAATAACCTCTAGCCAGCCTTCTATCACGCCAGCCTTGGGTTCCCATATCATATGTATGGTGCTCCCATTTGAGGTTTCTTCATGGCCGCCTGAATGACACTTTGGACCTAGAATCATTCATTTCCTCCCCATGACATTCCAGTATCAAGGGCAAACTGAGTTTAGAGAAGGGGCAAGAAAATGGAAAATAACAAAGGATCCCCTAAAACCCTACAGCAATAACAGTCACCTCAAATTTGGTCAATTTTCTTCTTTAAGGAGCACACATAAAGGGGGCCCTGAAATACATAGAAAGATGCACCACTATCCAGTACTCAAATAAAGGGGTCCCCAATGACATAGAAAACTGCACAGCTGTCCAGTACTAGGGAGTTCAGCCTTTTTTTCTGACAGGTGTGTTATGACAACCACTTACACAACAGTTCAAATGCCATGGGATAAGGGCATCCATAGTAACCACAGCACTGTTCAGGGACCCTACCACAACTGGGATTAGAACCCTGCTTACCACATGACAGCCAGATGTATTTATCACCAGGCAACTGCACCCTCAGGTTTAATTTTCTATGATGCAGAAACACAGAAAATTGGCTTTGACTAGGTGAAGATGATTTGATTACTGTCTTATGTTTATGGCTAATATAACCTGCTTTTTTGACTCACAGCTTCCTTTTCATCATTTCAGTAAATAAATTGCTGAATCTGGAGATTTTTTGGCAGGCATCACTGTATAGGCCTCACACATAGTCATGCTCAATTTTGGATGGTGTATAAGCCTGATGCGTGGCTGCCCTCTGTTTTGGAGCATGTATAAGCCCAGTAAATAGCCACCCTACAATTCAAAGGGTTTATACGCGCTGCCTTGAATAAGTTAAGATACACAACAAATTGCAACAACAAAACAATATCACCTGCCCAAAGCATTCCAAAGGTTTTTGTCAGTCTGTCCAATTTGTAGATTTGATTTTGGGAAAACTTCACATTCCAAAAAACCGGAATCCAAACCGCACCTTTCTAGCAAGCATTAACCCATCATTACATGTTATACTGCAGACGCTTGCTTATAAGAGATTGACACAGAGAACATTATACATGACTAAAAATCTGTTTCTAAAGCGCAACTAATGTTGACAATGTACTGAGTAGTCTACTTGATATTATACAACATTTAATTAACACAACGATCAGCCAAAGCTCTAGTTATTCTTACGACCGCGCCGCCTTGACCATGTGCGACATAAATTGCGCATTGCCGAAGAACAAAATGCTGGACAATTATTCCCTCCTACATTCGACTGGAGACAGCGAAGACTTGAACATACTTACATTTTACCGCTGGAGTACAAATAAGAAGCACGAATGCACGGGCCGTTGCAAAGAGCGCGCCCGCGACACCCGCAGCCCACACCACGGCGGAAACGTATCCCGACCTCACACCGGCTAATGCGGCAAGGCTCCGGCAATACGTTCTTTTTCGTTCGTGCGCAGCTTATTGCGCACTTTGTGCGCAAAACATGCGATGATGCGGTTTGCGGGATGGTGGTATATGGAATCTGAACAGAAAGTACACGGCATAATTCCCACGTTTCAGTATGAGTTACTCCACTTAATTAAGCACGAGAAATCACAAGTGGTAATGCTTCAAAATAAAGAGCTGTGCTAGGAAAAACGTTTTATGACGTCAATAAATGTGGCTAAAGCAAAAGATGACGGACCCAAAGATGACTGCACGCCCTGATTGCACGCTACGAACTCGTCAATTCCCGCCGCGTCCTTGCTTGTTTTGATGAGTGCGTAGTAGCGTGGGCCGCAAATACGTGCGTTTGCTGATGTTCTTGGGGGGAATTGGAGAGCGTGTTTCACCAGTCGCACCTACCCGTTCTACATACGAGGCTTAGGATATTGCGCGGGAGTTTGAATCTGAAGTTAGCTGTGTCGTGTTTTTAACTGCCGGAGGCGGTCCTAGGTAAACAAACAGTTTTAAAAGGAGTACGCATTCACCGGCCAACATCCCGAAACGTCGGGCTGGGACCATCTGTCAGAGACTGAACCACCCTATCATTGCACATTATGCGTGACCCTGGAAAAAGCCGTGAAATATCTGAATGCCCATGAAGAAGTGAAGTCATTGTAAGATGTTTTAGGCATTCAAAGAATAGTCCCCATCAATGGGGGTGTGGTTTTGCCAAGAAGTTTTGTTTTGGGGGAGTTGGCTGGGCTGGTCTGGGGAAATTGCATAATGTGTCCCCAAATGAACCCTAGAAAAAGTTTCTCCCCTTTCCCTGCTTTCATCTCAAAATTGGAGTGCCTAAAGGCCACCAATTGGACAGGGAATTACATCCCTACCAGAAGTCATCTGATACATCCAGTCATTACCCATGGAACCACTTGCCATCCACTCATGCTATTATGAACAAGCTTGCAAAAGGCCCAAGTGCTGCACTGCAGCTGGAAAGCCATTGTGCTCTGATGCTTGAGTACATGTCATTCTTCCAGTTCCTGGTAGATGGTAAGACTAGGTGGTAGATGGGATGCTAAGGCTGCTGATAGCATGGGTTTAGGAACAATGGGATGGGGAGCCACATCCCCCAATTTTTGAATGCTTAACATTACCCATAGGGCAATGCTCTCTTAAGAGAAGTGAGCTTAAAGATTGCCATTTCCTCTCCCCATAAAGGAAGGTGGTCTGTCTTTGCCTCCCTGGTGATAATAATAATTATCTTGTTTTGTTATTTTTCCCACAAATAACAGTCTGCACCCATAGATAGCAGGCAGGAGACATGCACCCGGAGATAGCAGGCAGGAAACAAACTAACCTTGACTTTCTTTGGCTTTGTAAGGATATAGCTGTGCCAATGACATGTGTTTCAGCAATCAGTGATTTTTCATGGCTGGCTTTTGCTTTTGCTTGCAGCTCCCACATGCTGCATCACGTGCATAGCTGATAACAAAACCAGGCAGTGATTCTCAAGGGCAAATAGCACATTTACAATGACCAATTGATGGCAGTAAGAGAAATGCCTGCCTGAAATGTTGTGTACCTTCTAACTCACAATATAAGGGTATCTTCAAAAATGTTTTGTCATTGACCATCTTCAATCACTCTTATAGCTCAAAGTTACTTAATGGAGCGGGATGAGATTTGTTCACCTGCTTGAGCCATATTCTTTGAAAATAGCCAGATTGTTTTCAAGCACAAGCATATACCTGTTAACAAATTTTGGGATCCAATGCAGCTCATGACTCACAGCCATTCCATTTTTCAGCTTATTTTGGACACTGCTTCCATTAAATAGCTTTGTTCATAATTCAGGCAGTGTGCCGCAGGGTGCTGGTAGCGTAGTGGTTAACGGTGTGCCGCAGGGTGCCGGTAGTGTAGTGGTTAACGGGTCTGTGTTAACCACTGCGCGTCTGGGAAACCAGGGGTACAGGGTTCGATTCCCCGCGGCGCCCGCCCTTCCTGCCGCGGTGAGAGGCAGGCGACGCCATATAGCCTCGGCAGCTGAGTGCGTCGTAAAGCCCCAATGACATGACATAACGTATTATTACCATTTAACTTGGTTTGCACACTGCCCGCAGATCACCAGGTCTTCTCGCCAGAACTGTAAGGTCATATGATCCATTATCAAAGGATAAAACATATGGGATTTTTAGCTGTAATGGAGTTGGCACTCTGTCGTGACATCAGTCTTGGGACCTGCCAGGAGCCCAGGCAGAAGTAATTGTCCTCATCTTCCACTCTCGGTTCTTGCGGGGTGCTATATGCTGGTCCCAAGGTTTAAATGAGTACCTTTCAGCCATCCTGCATGCGAAGGTGGTGGGGTCGAGGGAGGTCTGATAGAAACTGCTCAGCCTTAAAGTGATGGACCCTGCACTAGCACACATGCAAAATAAAGTTAAGATGTGGAATGCACCAGACATGTGTGGTGCAATTACTTCCTGGGCATCTTTAATGACAAGACAGCTTTGAATTTGCTGCATGCCTTGTGTTCATGTCAAGTGCCTGTCACCAACAGAGGTGTTAATGCTTCATGTAGAATGTTGTTGCATGGTCCATTGATGGCCAAACTGTTCCCCTCAGTGGTGGGGCTTGCATCCCAATGAGAGACTTCAAAGCACTGCATAGTTAATAGCACCCACTATTTTCAGACCAGCATGTCTCCCCCGAAGCTGCTGGCCTGTCACGCCTGCTCGAGAGGTTACATGTCCAAAGGTGAGCATTGCCACAAGCCCTTGCCACAAGCCCTTGCCACAAGAGCTATGGTTGTGGATATGCATCCTTGTGTGTAGTTTGTGTTTTGGTGCAGATATTGCGCTCTCAGTATAGCTGGACTCCTCAGCTGGGTGGTGTGCTCTACCTCTTGCACATGTCCGAGTGCCGTGCCTCGCCCCCGGCAGTGACGGCCCAGAACAAGAAGCGGTGTCCGGCGCTACTCGACTGCGGCCACAGCGTCTGCGAGGGGTGCGTGCGCAGCGCGGCCAGCAAGGGCCCGCTGCTGGCCTGCCCGCAGTGTCAGCAGGTGGGCACGCTCGGCGCCCGGTCTGCGCGCGCGCCAGACGCGCTCCAGTGGGAGAGCGCTGCTGCTGCTCGCCCTGGGCTGATGTCGTGCAGGCGTCTGGCTGCCCGGGTTTGTTTGCTCTCCATGTGCGATATGTGACTGTGGGGTTCTAGGTAGTTCACATAATTAGTTGCATGACATAGTTGAAATTACATAAATTACAAAGATGATAATCAAAGTAGGTTTCTTTTACAAATGCTTTTTTCTATTTTTTGGAAGGTGCAATTCATTGATGTGTTATTGAATGAAAGCTGGGATGGATGCTACCTACAACACCCCCAACCAGACCGTGACTCACGATGGCAATAGGCCTTCATGGTGGTAACGAGGTTTATTGCTCCCAGTTAACAGTTGTGGAGGACAAGAAGCTGCCATCAGACGCCTTCATCAATGGCTGTCTCGTTATCAACATGAGACCACCGCTTAATGAGTAAGTAATCGCTGCCATCGAGTCGAGTCGGGGCCAGTCTATGACGTAATGAGACTGTGAGGTAGTTAAATCATGAGGACAAACTGACGGCCATTGTACCGCCTTGCCGACCGTAACGACCAGAGCACTGGTAAGTGCGCTTCAGTCGTCTCCGTCGCCATGGCGACCGACGGCGGCGGGACCAGTGTAACGCAGACTTCATTGGCAGGGACACTGTCGGCTTCAGTCGCCTCCGTCGCCATGGCGACCGACGGCGGCGGGACCAGTGTAACGCAGACTTCATTGGCAGGGACGCTGTCGGCTTCGTCACGCAGAGGAAGCCACGGCGCGTGTCGGAAAAGGCGATGAACTCGGCGGTGTCCGAGAAAGGTAAGAGGCCGGCGACTCCGACCAGTCCCCGGACGCGCCGGGCAAACTTCCTGCACTGCAAATTGCGGTGTTTTTGGAGCTTTTTTCAAAACTTGACATGCTGTAACCTAAAGATTTAATTATGATTCGTCCTTGGGTCTCGGGATGTATTCGATTGTACAGGTTTCATGTGCATATTTCAGTTTGTGGTATTTTTGTTAAGTTATGCTTAGTTTTTGGTCCACCTGACCACAGATATTGGGCAAGACGATTGTTGACTCATTCAACCAGCATTTTATTGACCTCTCGTAAATCCTGGGGCGGCGGGGTCAAATAGCACCACATACGCCGACACCGCGGAGGGACAGCAGATGTGCTCGCTATTCGCAGATAAATGCGAAGAGTGCAATGTGAACCACGGTTCACTGACCTGCCCGAAATGCGAAGACTGTCGCTTTTGTCAGAGCTGCTTCAACAAAGTGAGTGCAAGCGGCATGGAAACCTGTTGGAAGCGCCGAGGGAAAGTGAGTGGCTCGCTAAACCATCTCTGGTTCAACCACCTCTGGCTCATTTTTGAATTGTTTTTAGACGAATGATTTGTCGTAAGAAGCGGCCATGTGCGTGGTCCGATGCATGCATTCGTTCTGAATCATAATTGGCGCTGAAAATGAGTCATCAGCTGGCAGCCATCGGCTCTGCGCTCAGGTACACCAGGGGTCGAGGCTCCTGTCGCGTCACGTTCCGCGCGCGGCCACGCCGGCGGCGGCCGGCTCTGGCGACGGTGGCGCCGCGGCGGCCGACCAGTGCTGCCCTCTACACGAGCGCCGCCCGCTCGAGTACTACTGCACGGATGACGACGTGGCCGTGTGTTCGCACTGCTCCATCTCTGGCGAGCACAAGGGTCACACCGTCGAGACCGTCAGCGAGCGGGTGCGTGGCTCGCCCTCTTCCGGCGCCAAACGCCCGTTCCCATCGGGAGGAACGTGCAGATGTGTGCGTCTGCGCTGTGGCGTTGGTCGTACTCGCGCATGTGACCCGCGATGCTCTGCTGTGGGAAGCGCGGAATGACGCGCATCCGTTTTGCAGTGCATGGTAGATTTCTGATTGCTCCCAGGTCCCCTCTGCTTGCATAGTTGCCTCGATGGGTTTCGTGCCGGCGCCGTGGCGTGCGCACGTGGTTGAGTGGGCGGGTTATTGGCGCGTTAAGCCTGGTCACTGGTGCCTCGCGTGCTCGGGTCAGACGGCGGGTAGCCCGCTGCGCGTGCAGTCGGGTCTGCCGCGACCCGCGCCGCCCCGGTCGCTGACGGCCGTCTCGCCCGCCGCCAGAACGCCCGACGCCGGCCGGAGCTGCTGCAGGCGACGGAGCGGGCACGCAACACCTACCTGCGCCTGCGCGTGGCCGCTCAGGTGAGTCCCGCCCGGCCGGGCGGGCGGACGGGCGGCGCCGGTCGGCGGGCCGGTTGCTGACGGGGGCGCCGGGGTCGGGTGCGGTCTGGCCTCCCTGGGCGGGCCGCAGGTCGCGCTGGCAGCTGACCGACTCTGGCACCTCACGGGTCGCCCGCTGGCGTCGAAGTTGGCTGGCGTTGGACAACGCGCTCAGCTTGACGGCTTACCAGCGGCTTGGAGTGACGGACAAAGCTCGGTCTGACCGACCTGTCCGTGACGCGGTATTGAACCAGCTCGCGGCGGCTGATTTGTAATGAGCCATTTGCGATCACCAGTGGCCTGTATGCTACGACCTCGTCATTTGACATTGGCTGTCATTTACGCATGCCTCCTGTGCTCAAAATGCACCAAGGGAGCGCGTTTGGGCGCGGAATCGCCAAGTCGTTACACCCTTACAATGGCACCGTTAAGCTTCATCTGAGTGCCAAACAGCATCTATGAATAGAACCGTGCAGGAGGAAATGCTGAGGAATGTTCTGTTGGCATAGCGGCTAACGTTAGACGGTTCTGACGTTCGAGCAGCGATGAACTGATCTTCCCTACGGCCCCGTCTTTTGTCTGGGTGCTGCAGTACACACTCAAATTGTATTTTGGAGCCGAGACGGAATGCATAACCCATTACCGCACAATGCGCTGGTCGCACAGTGCGCTGGGCTACAGCGGGAGCAAACCAGGCGACTGGGTCGGGAATAATATATATTTCTGATAATGCAGATTTTGTGGTATATTCTAAGCTAACGTCAGCAACAATTCCTCTCACCAGGCAGTGTCTGGAAATATTTGATCTAACCAGCATAGGCTATCTTTCCTTCCGAAGTCTTTCAACTTCCCGTTGAAATGCGGCGTTTGGACCGCGCCGCTCAGCGTCGGCTCTCAGACTACCCCCAGTGGCACGCTGACAAACAGACCCGCTCGGTGCGTCAGGTCGGGACGCTGCACTCTCACCTCACGCGCAGCACTTTTCACAGACCCGGTAACAGAACGGTCAAGGTATCACGCGAATGTTTGTGGCACATGGGGCGTCCCGCCTCTCGCGGCGGGTAGCGAATCAGTGTCTGCGCGCCCTCTCACTAGATGGCGGTGCGATCACCAGGGCGCGTACTGCGTCAGCTCTTTCTTGACGGGCCGATGCGACGGCTGTTCGTTATGCTTGGACTTGCGCTCGAGCGCCTTCAGCTTCAGGTAGAGCGCCTGGTCGCGCTCAGTGAACCAGGGCGGGAAGTCGTGCGTCTCCAGGAACTTGATGGCCTTCAGCTGGCGGCCCTGTTCCAGCTCCCGCAGGAACTTCTCCTGCAATAGGACAACGCGGTCAGCGGCTGCGGCGGCTCGTCTGTCGCCGCGAGCGCCCGCCGGCCTGACGTAATCGACCTGGGTCAGTGCGGCAACCCGGGACCGTTAGCTCTTGTAACCGGCGTGGTGGTCACGCCGCCAGTGCGCGTCCCCCCCCCCTTCTCCGCCGGCGGGGGGGGGGAGGGGGGAGTGCCGCCAGACCAGGACCGCCGGCGCCGGCCGGTCGCCCACCCCGGATGGGCTGCTTAGCCCGCTGGTTAGCGCCCGACCACGCAGCCGGGCTCGAATCAGACCCGCGGCACCGGCGATTGAGTGCGAAGGCCGTATGGAGATTGTGCGCCCGTGTGCCGCACGGGCCAGGCCGCGAACGGCGGGCGGTCGCGGCGCGGCCCGTGCAGAACGGTCTGCAGCCGCTGCCGGCCGGATGAAAGCGACGCTGATTGGCGCCGCGCGCCCATCTTCCGCCGCTGTTCACGGATGGGATGGCTGCAGCCGGCGAGAGGTCGACAAAGGGCCGGTGCCGCCGCGCCGCGAGCGCGTGTGAGCGGCGGCGGTCGGCCGGACCCCGCGGACGAGGCGGCCATGCTCGGTACTGCCGGGGCCGCGCGAGGCGTCGGGGTCGGCGCTCTATCGAGCCCGGCGCCGGTGAGGTAACGTCCGCCGACGCCGGCGGGGGCGAGCCGCCGTCGTGCGCGCCGTGCCGGCACCGCCATTGTGGCCGGCCCCGGCCGGTGGTGTCGGCAGGCGCCGGGCGGACGGTCCGGTGGGCCGCGCGCGGCGCCTTTCAAGCCGTCCGGCCGCTCCGCGCGCCGTCGAATTGGATCGGCTGGCGGCGTCGGCGGATGGTGCGGACGCCGCGCCGGCCGCCAGCCGCCGGCCCGCTTCCGCCTGTGTCGGCCACCGCCGGCCAAGGCCGCGCCGCGCTTGTGGCGCCGACACGGCCAGCGGAGCCGGTGCGCCAGCGAGACGCGAAAGACAGCGGGTGTCGCGGCGTCCCCACTGCGCTTAACGCGCTCTTCGCGCCGGACTCTCTGCTCACTATAGGCATGTCATCACTGGTCAGGAGCCAGTTCGCGAAGGGATTTATGGCTTTTCATTCGCCCCGATTTTTTGCTGCCCTTTTGTGACTAGACCTGAAGGGTTGACTAGAACCTATTGATGGTGCGGCCTCCAGTTTATTTCAGCTGACCCCACAGTGAATGTGGTGTCGAGAAGTAGACGAATCACTGTCACTGAAAAGCCACAAGTCAGCTCATGGACATGCTTCAGGCGATCACCTGATGAAGCATCCGCCCTGTCCGGATGCGTGGTCCGTGCTGTCGGCGTCCCTGAACGGGCCCGGTGGCGCGCGGTGCCCCTCCCCGCAGCGGCTCCCGACAGGCCGCCGGTGGCGTCGCCGGTGACGTCGGCGGCCCGGCCAAGGGCCGGCGCTGCGCGGCGACAGCCCGCTCCCTCCCGGACAGAGTCGGCCTGCTGAATCACGCCCGGCACGGGGGACCTTCTGCCGCGCCCGCCGGCGCGCCGGTCATCTGATGCGAGCTTGCACAACGGCGGCGACGTGAACGTGTCAGCGATGCCGTGTCATTGGGCCAGACGGGCAGCTGATGGCCGCGCCATTTATGCCAGGTGGTGCACGATTTACGCCATCGGCATGCTTGGCGCTGAGACCTGATCGGCACGGGGGGAGGGTTGGGGGGGGGGGGGGGGGCAGTACCAGCGGACTACCGTGTTAGAGACACCTGTGCTGCCCGTGGGGCTTATGTGGGAGTACATGACGGGTTATGCCACGAGCATTTGGCGTATTGATGGGAATCAGGGTGGAATGCTGCGCAGTGATCGGCAGCTGTTTCGAAAGCTTTCGTTAAGCTCATGTGGACCAACTCGCCGTTGGAGAGGGATAAGACAGGCATGTGTGATGGATTGCTTTGGTCTTTGGACAACCAGTCTAAATCCGTGTCTAACTCATCGAGCGGCGTTGTCTGTCTGATTCGTATCCGTCTATGGGCGCGCGTGCGCACCAATCGGTGACGAAGTAACGCTTCGACAACTACGGATGACTATCCCCTCTGCCCTGCTGGGAGATTCGCATTATTGTGTTTCAGAGCGTACCCCGGAATTTACACACACAGCCGAACAGTTATGTGCCCCTCAGACCCGAATCACCATCGCTACCAGGGCGCCCCGATCCCGTACGCACCTTCCTGTAGGCGCGCTCCTGGTGCCGCTGGTAGATGTACCAGTCGACGATGGGGCCCTTGAAGTCCTCGGGGAACGTCTTCTCGGGCGGCGCCGGCAGCAGCGACAGCGCCTCGTTGGTCACGTACAGCTGCACGGCGTTGTTGCAGTCCACGTTGAACCACCAGTCGCAGATGAACGTCACCTGGCTGAACACGGTGCCGTTCGGGCACAGGAACGAGTGCTTGTGGCCGTCCTGGTCGCAGTAGTGCCACACCTGGAACGGCGAGGGGTGCGGTCACGCGCCGACACCGGGGTCGTAAGGTCACGTCCGGGAGGGAGTGGCTGGACAGGGGGTGGGGGAGTGGGTTGGGGGGGGGGCGAGGGGACGCGGGCGGCGTTCGGAGCCGGCCGCCGGGGGAGATACGATACTGCCGTCGCCACAAACGCGGTGCTCGGGAGATATGCGGTCTCGCCGTCTCCGCTGCGCTCCGTCACGCCGTGCTGGCGCCACGGGGGTGGGGCGCTGCCGCCGTGCTGGGAGACGATGAGACGGCCGCTCGCCGTCTCGGACGCGTCCCCCGCCGCCCGTGCGTCATCATCCGCCGCCGGCGTCAGTGTTGATCAGCGTCAGGTGGCCGCTCCCCGCTCGGATCAGCAGCGCCGTGACCCGCCGGCCCGGTCGGATCAGTGGCCGTGGGAGCGGCAGGCCCGCGGTCGAGACGGCACCCGCCGGACGGGCCGCGGCGCGGAGTGGCTCGCTCGCCCTGGCGCGTGCCCCGGCGGCGCGCCGGCCGCGCACCGGCGCCACCGGCCGCTGCGCGGGGCCGCAGCCGTTCGCGGCTCGGGTTCAGACTCGCCAGCCGGGCGCAGCTCGCCGGCGACGCGGCGGGACGGAGGCGACGCCGCCGGCCGCTGTCGGGGTGTCGGGAACGGCGCGGTTACGCAGCCGGAAGGGAGCGGCGATACCGTGGGAGCCACCTCCCCTCCCCACCCGCTGGACCCCCATGGGCGCCGGCCGAGCCGAACGGTGGGCGCCGCGAAGGCTGCCGAGGCGCCGCCGTCCGGCGACGCGTAAACACGGAAATGAAGCGCTCGTGCTGCGACAGCGTCGGGATAAACATTCAAGCTGGCCGCCGGGGCCCGACGGAATCGATCAGCGCTGCTGAGGCAATGCTGAGCGGCGTGGTGATCAGTTCCGGAGTGGCGCTCACTCGCGGTGCGAACAGAAAAAACACTCGTGGCGGCGAGTGGCGGCCGCGTAAACAGCTGAAGAGCGGTGCTCGTGTGGGGTCCTTGGGCTCGAGTGGAATGCGATCGACCGCCGTGAGAAGCGGCTCGACGCGTCGCGCACGCAGAAACCGCGCCGCGAATTTCTGCGCCGGCGAGGTCAGTGGGCGCGGAATCCGGGCGCTGGAGGCCGCCGGCCAGAGGGCGGTCTCCGGGTTGCTGGAGAGGGAGGGAGGGCGGCGCCTTGAACGCATCGCGGAGCGGACGGCTTGCCATCGGCGGGCGTGCGCTATCTGAGACCCGTTACGCCACGGCAGGTTTAGTGCGTAATCCGTGCCTCTTCGGCGTGGTCTCAGCGGGTCCCGCGGTGCGCAGCCTTGGATTAGCCCGGCCCGTGCAAGCGAGACCGCCGGCGGCGGCAGAAGCGCGCCGCGAGGCCGTGCGCCCGCGCCGTGTAGTCCCACGATTGTCGCGGGGGGAGGGATGTGAACCGGGGCTGGTTGGCCGCCAGCCGCCGCGCCACCCTGACGTCCAGCCGCCGCCTGCGTCCGCGGTCGGCGTGGCCGCCTCGCCGCGGTCCGGTGCCCTTCGTGGCTCTTCATGTCTCCTCCGCTGCGACGGCGCTGACCGGCTCGCGTGTCGCCGCTCCGGCGCCGCCTCCGTCCGCCCCGAGGGTGCCGGGCGACCGGGCCGGCGGTCGCCGTGGTCGCCGCGGCCGGCAGACCGTCCCGGCACGGCTGGTCGCCTCGGGCTCGGTGGCTGGCCGCGGCGACAGTCCGCCCCAGTCGGTGGTGGCCGGTGGTGGGCCCCGGCCCGAGGGTGCCGGGCGACCTGGCCGGCGGCTGTGGTCGCCGCGGCCGGCAGACCGTCCCGGCACGGCTGGTCGCCTCGGGCTCGGTGGCTGGCCGCAGCGACAGTCCGCCCCAGTCGGTGGTGGCCGGTGGTGGGCCCCGGCCCGAGGGTGCCGGGCGACCTGGCCGGCGGCTGTGGTCGCCGCGGCCGGCAGACCGTCCCGGCGCGGCTGGTCGCCTCGGGCTCGGTGGCTGGCCGCGGCGACAGTCCGCCCCGGTCGGTGGTGGCCGGTGGTGGGCCCCGGCCCGAGGGCGGCGGCGACCGCACCGCCAGCCCGCGGCCTCGGCCGGCGCCGGGTGTGGGCCATCAGTGGGCCATCAGACGGTGTGAGCGGCGCGGGCACGGGTTCAAGAGCGCCGCGACACCCCGGCCGACGCCGCATTGTTGTCGGCCGACGCTGATGAGGCCGGGCGCGCGCTTCAAGGTCCGGCCGGCGCGCGCTGGTCGCTCATGTCGCCCCCGTTATCGATGAGCGTCGAGATCGCGCATGCTTTTTGCTCCGGCGGCGGCCCGAGCCGGTGGCGGGAGACTTTTTTCTAGCTGCGGCCGAGCGCTGCCGACTGCTGTCCTCACGGATTTGGCGCCGATTGAGCAGGGTCGGTTTTGATGTACGGCCCCGCGTCTATTGATACAACAGGATATTAACTAGCGGCGAGGTGTCAACATCATGGCGTGGCGTGATGGATGACGCTTTGTGTTCCGTATAAGTAATCTGGTGATCTCGCCGAAGGTAGCGCCGCGCGCCGCGCCCCGCTTCGGTTTCGGTCCCGCGTGCGCCGTGGGATTGAGCTCTGTTACCAGGTGGCCTTACCCGCCATGGATCACGATAATAGCTTTACGGCACCGGCAATCGCACATTGAAGGACGAGCAGCGTACGCCGGCTCGTTCGCTGCTCCGACGGACACGGCCGCTTCGGCAATATGAGTTATCCGAACTTACGAGCCACGCCGGCTGGTAACCGCAATTCACGTCGTGCGCAAATGGTTTATGGTTGTTCCAGTCGCGGCGGCAATCGATTACGGGCCGAAATGACACCGTTCGCGGCCGGTAATGCGACAGGCTAATGACGTGACTGACGGATGCCCTCGCTGGCGCCCGCGGCTGGCCAGCGCCCGCCCCGTGGGAGACCGGCGCCCGGTTCGTCGCACAAGAGGGGGCTGCTCGCGCCGCGGGCCGCGCGAGCTGGGCTAGAAAGCCCGGCTCGCCGGCGGGGAGGGACGCTGGGAATCATAAGTGCCGATCGGCGCCGCTTGAGATTCCACGGGCCTCACCGCCTGGCTGGAGCCGACATTAAAAATCAATTCAAAAAGTGATCAGGCGGCAGGCGCTGGGCACCGCGAGGGAGCGTGCGCACCCTACCGTTTCCACGTGCCGGTGACCGTGGACCCCGAGTAAAGTCCACGGCCACCGCGTCTGTCACACGAGGCCTGTAAGCCTGGCGCTGAAGGATGCTCCAGGTGGAATTATATCACATACGTGTCTGATGATAGCGTTCGTGCTGATATTAGGCGGTATCACGACGGTCGTTATGGGACCCATCACGGTGCCCGTGCTCGCGGAAGCACCTCACCATGGCGGCGAGCCGTGGGCGCCGGAACGGGTGCGGCCTCCTGTGCCGGCTGTCAGCGGCGGCGCGCGGCGGCCATCGCGTCGTGCTGTCATCTGCAGCTGCGCAGACGCCACCGGCGGGCGGCGGCGTGTGTCGACGAGTGGACGACGGACGCGGCGCCAGCTTGGCTCGTGCTGACCGTGCGCCGGCGGTGCGCCACCGGCGGCGGCGGCTAGCGCCGGGGTGGAGCTTGGCGCACGCCGCCGCCGGCGGCGGTGCTCAAGGCGGCTGAGGAGGACGCCTGGCTGGTGCAGCACGCGGGCTCTGCTGAACAGTGCCGCTGGTATGCGGCCCCCTGGGATCTGTGTACGCGGAGAGCTGGGTGCTGACGACGAAACGATTATCGCCCTCGCGCTGGCGGGCTCGTTGCGCCACCGGTCAGCCCGTCGGCATTTCGCTTCCCGGCACTGAGCCCCGAGTCGCATCGCCGAGGCCTGCGTCGCATCGCGACTCGGCACGGCACGCCGCGCGGGGGAGGCGGGCGCCGATCGCGGGCACCGGCGCCGGCGCCGCCCTGCGGGGGAGGATGCGACCCCGGCCGGCGCCAGAGCCGCGGCCTCTGACGCAAGGCGAGATAAGTGGGACGCTCGTGCCGGCTGCGGCCCGGCCGGCCGGCGGTCGCGTGCGGCGCGGCCGGGGCGCGGGCCGGCGCGCGCGCGCCAGGTGTCGCCGCGTGGGCGGCGGTGTCGGGTGTCCCCGCTCCGGGCCCGACCTGGCGGCGACCGAGCTCGTTTGCATGTGAATGCGCGATCGGAGGCGGCTGGTGTGCGGCGATAAACGCCGCTGCGGCGGCCGAGCGGCGCGAACAGTTCGCTCCCGGGGGTGGATGGATGGGTGGCGCGGTCTTCAGAAGCACCCCGACTTGCAACACCTTTTTCACAACCGGAGCGGTCAGCTGCGGGCCGGCCAGCCGGTCGCGGAATGGCCGTTTCGAAAGTGTGCGGCGGACCGATGCGCCGCCCTTCAGCATTGACCGGGCCATTAAGCGTGGGTTTCGATTGGGCCCAATCTGTCACGACGCTGACGGCTCCCGACTGGAGCGCTCAGCCGCGCCGAAAGGTCGGAAAACAGCCGTCCGGGGCAGTCGCATGACGAGCGAGTGAAGGCGACGCTCCATTAGTGGCCGCGCCTTTCATCGGCGCTGCTCGGACGCCTGCCCGGTCGCGAAGGCCGCGTCGGTCGATCTCGGCGTGTGCTCCTGCCGACCCGCCACTCTCTGCGGGAGATCAGCGTCCGGTCGACGCCGGTCAGCGGAGGTCGCCTCCCCGATCGCGGCGCCAGATGCGCCGCTTGTCGTTACAGGTGCGCTGTCGCTCGCCGCCCGCGCCGCGCCGAGAGGACCGCCGCCCACGCGGCGGCTGGGGCGCCGGCAGCGACGGCTGTCGACTCCGCCTTCCATTACCGCGGACAGGCGGGACGGTGACGGCCGACGGGACGAGCCCGCGGGCGGGGCGCGCTTCGGACCGAACTGAGAAGGTGTCAGGAGTAAGTGGCACTGGCAGGGGTCTGGCGGAGGGCCGGCCATTGCTTAGCACCGCTGGCCGGCCGTCTGGGACGCCCCCGCCGCTCCCTCCGCCGGCGTCCAGTCCCCGGCCCGGCCCGCCCGGCCGCGCGCCCGAACAGCCGGGCGCGGCCAGCGCCGACCCCGACCCGGCGCCCCCACCGGCGATGGTATCGTCCGCTGTGCGCGCCGCCCGCCCGGGGCATCACGAAAGTGACCCGGCGACCCGACGGCGCGCGCCGCGCGCCCCAGTCCAGCGGTAAAGCGGCCGCCGCCGGCCGCGCTTGCCCGGCGCGGCTAATGCTGGATAGATTGCCGCCGGTGGGAATCACTTAGTGCGGCTTGGAGGCGCCGGAATCATTCAAATGATGGGCTTGCGCCGGCCGCGATCGACGCGTCGCAAGCGTCGCAAGCGCGGCCGTGACGGGCTGAGGCAAGCCGGCGCCCCTGGTGACGTAACGCGTCCCGCGGCCGCCACGGCGCGCCCTGCGTGCGTCGGAATGGTAGAAAGCACGCCGTTTTATTGATTGGACGTTCACGCAACCGGAATTAAAGTAAACGTCGCCGGCGCCGGGCGGCACGCCGCGCGCGCTGACGGAACGCGGCGCGGCGGCGGCGAATGCGGCGCCGTGTCATTGTGTCGGTGGCCGGCGACGTCGCGGCGCACCGCGGCGGCACGAAAGCGGCGCCCGGGCCGGCGCTGTCACACGTTTGTCAATACTGCGGGCGGCTGGAGCTCGAAGGAGGGGGAGGGGGGGGGGGGGGGGCAGGAGTGCAGGAGCGGGCTGGCCGGCGTCATGCAGTGCCCGGTTTCACCGGCGGCATGCGAGAGCCAGAGGTCATCGGTCAGGTGACGGTGCCGGTGTCTGTCCGGCGACGGGCCATTTGTAACCGCCAGGCCGCCGCAGCGGCCGTGAAACAGACCGAGGTGCGCCCTTCACGGCAGCGTGGACAGGCCCGGAAGAGCGTGACGTTGCGCGCTGGGAGGGGGGGGGGGGGCGATCTGTGCGGTGGGGGGATGTTTTGCACGGGGTCCGGAGGAGCCGTCGCCGGGGTGTGCGTGGGAGGCGTCTCCACAAGCAGCCTGGAAATGCTGCATTATGCCTATGGCCTTGCGTGTAAAGAATGAGCCTAAAATACCCTTTATCCTCCCCAATCTTTCTCGGTACACCAGTCGTTAATCGGTGGAGCTACACATCTCGGCCAGATAGAGGTGAGATTATTCCATTGTAGTTTGGATTTCGTCCCCGCTATCAATCAAACCGAGCACATATGGCCTGTATTTGACTAAGGTAAATTATGTCATTTCCTTCGCCAAGGTCGGTGGTCCCATGCGCCTCCAGCGAAGGTTGTAAGTCAAACGATATTGAGTACCATACTATAGTTTCGGTAATTGAATTGGCCATGATCGAAACCTCAGGAACGCCAATTTCCTGCTCCCTGCCACGAGTTCTACCAGTTCCGCACGCCGCCGCGTGGAGGTTACCCGATTACCCGACCGCCCGCCGCGAACGCCGGCGGCGCGGCGACGCGAGCCTGGGCTTGTCGCCTCGGCAGCTGACTGACCTGGCACTGGGCGGCCGTGTCGGCGTACATGCCCCAGTAGCGCTGCTGGCTGCACTGGAAGGTCGTCTCTGGGATGCTCTGGTAGATCGGATAGTCGACGCCCGGGAAGCCCTTGATGCCGGGCGACGGCTGTAGCGTGGGGTACTCCTCCGAGATCAGGCTGTTGATCAGGTTGTCGTGGTAGACCTCGGAGAGGCCGGGGATGACGCGCGGCCGCTTCCGCACCGCCACCACCTTCAGGATCTTCTTCCGCGGCGTCGCCTCGCTCGGGGCGAGAAACTGCTTGCGGACCAGCTTCTTGGCCATGATCTTGCGGCGTCGCTTGAGCCGCTGCACGCGGAAGGCGCGCTCGCCGGACGTGGTCGAGCCGTGGCGCGACGCCGCCTCCAGCGTGTTGGCCCGCTGACTCAACTCGTCGCTGTCGTCAGCGGCGGCGGGCCGCTGAGGCCGGAGGCGGCGCCGCGCCGGCCGCCGCCGCCGGCCCGCCCCCAGCCGGTTCGGACTGGCCTCCGTCTCGACCGGCGGCGGCGCCGCCGTCGTCGCGGCTTCGGTGTCGTTGCTGCGGCGCGCGCTCAGCCGCCGGCCGAAGACGGGCGTCAACTGGATGTGGTCGAAGAGCGCGGCCGGGTCGTCGTCGACGGCGTCATCGTCGTCGTCGGCGAGCGGCGGCGCGGCGGTGGTGGTGGCGGCCGCCGGCTTGGGCGCGTCGGCGCGCACCAGCTTGCGGCGCACCACCTTCCGGATGCGGCGCGGCACCTGCGGACGAGCGGCGGCATGAGTGGTGCGGGTGGCGGCGGCGGCTCGGGGCCATGAGCCGGCACTCAGCGTGCAGAGCCTAAGCTCTGGGCTTGTGAGAGTTGACGCGATCGCTGCCGCCGCATAGCGCCTGCCGCGGTCCGGCGAACCGAGGCGGCTGACTGTTGGGAAATGTGGTCGAGCAAATAGTTCATGCGAGCATATATGGAATGTGCGGATTGTGCAGTTGTATGCTTACTCGATTGGGTCATGTGAAACACTGTTGTCGGGGTCAGTTGTGTGAATGGTTTTAAACACGCGAATGTCAATATCCTTGATCTCGTAACTACACACATAACCGTTGCTCCCGATGGGTCAAGTTTCCGTCCATTAGAACTTGCTGCTGCTGACGGGGTGTTGCTGGTATCGGTGCTGTCTGTGGTAAAAATAAATTATGGAATGAGTCAAGGGGCTATAATTGAGACATTGTTCAGATAACCTGACGTAAAAACAATATTGTGGGCTCGAGAAACAAGACGGGCTTGCGAAACGGTAAGAAATTACGTCTATTGAGTTGTGCCTGTTCAAAACAGCAGCGCTTGGTCTCCACGACTCCAGCCGTGACATATGTAAACACCAGCGCCGCGATGGGGCGCCCCGCCGAGCGATTGACGTTCGGACTCCACGGGTCTGCCTGCGCCTAACCTTGAAAACAACTCCGCGCTGTTTTGTGATGATCGAGTGAGATTTATTTGGCGGCCAAAAGACATCGCTTTTACGAATGCCACAAGCTCAGAGGGTGCTCTGTGCCGCCGCCATCCCGCCGGCCGTAAACGGGAGTGTGGACATGCTTGGGTCGTGCCTTGGACAGACAAAGGCGGACTCGGTGTGTTTGACATCCCGCTAAAATCCGCCAGCATTTCGTGGAAGCTGTCGGCGCCGTGCCAACTTAAAGGCCCATTTTATGACTTGATGTCGCTCTCAGAAACCCCGGCAATCAGCGTGAGGCGTGCGACATTTCTGCTGGTAACGGTGTCATCGTCACCCGTTTGTCCGCTTCCGTCGTATGATGACCGGCTCACCAGCCCGCCGGGTCATGCTGAGTGTCGACTCTCGCCGGCGTGCGGCCAGCCGCGGCGCCTTACCTGGTAGAAATAGCTGTAGGATTGCGACTGTGGCGAGTGCTGCACCTTGATGAGTCGCGGCGAGTTTGTGATGCAGCGGGCGCTGTAAATGCATAGCTCGCCGGCCGGCTCCTCCTCCTCCGAGTTGCCTGCAACACGAGCGGAGCGAGGTGTGAGTCAGCGATGGGCCGCGCGCGCGCGGTGCACGGCGGTGGGCTGCGAGCGTGACCCGCTCTCCCGGCCGCATTCACTGGAGAGGTGCAGGAATCTGCGGACGTCCGCGCGGACTCGCCTCGACATAATTGGGCCGGCGTCTGCCCCGAATTACACCTCCCCGTCGGGCTGCCGCGGGCGCGCAGTCCGCTCGCGGCGCGCGGTCCGCGAGTCTCGCGCCGTGTTCCGGCAGTCTTGGCTGGCGGCTGCGGCGCCCGCGAAGACCGCCGCGGCCTTGCGGCGCCGGCTAATTTGTGAAGCGCTTCGGCAGAATTAGGCCATCGCGTCGGCTGTGACATTGAGCTGCGCGCAATCGCGATGAGCCGCGGCTAACGGCGGCTAGCGGCTAACAGCGCTGCTGACCGGCGCCGCGGCCGCCGACGCCGGCCCGTTGCGCCAGAGCTCAATCAAGCCGATTGCTAAACGGATGCGCTCTAATTAATCACGGAGCCGCCGGGTTGCGAGCCGGCGGTGAGAGTGACCGGCTGGCCCGTCGCGGTCAGCCGCCGCGTGCCCGCGCAGATGACCCGCTCTGCCGGCACGGCGCGCGGGAACACGAGGCGTCCAGCGTGTCGGACGGCGCCTCGCCAGTCGGGGGCGTCGGCGGTGTCCGTGTCTCGTCGATCACGGCCCGGCCCGAGGGCGTCCGCCCGGGCGGCGGCGGCGGCGATTGATTCGGGGCACCGGCGGCGACGCCGCGCCCCGCTCGCACCGACGCTGAATCCGTCACGCGCACACTCATGATGAAGAGGTCCGAAATTGTTTCCTTGGATCTGATTAATCGACGCGCGGGCCGCGCTTGATTTGCACGCAACGTGATCGGGCGCCGCGCCGTGACGGTACGTAAATCGGCGCTGCCTCGCGCTCGTTGCCGGCCGCGGCGCCGCACCCGGGGCGGCGGCGGCGGCCGAGAAAAACCGACGCCGCTGGCCGGCCGGTCACGCGAGCCGGTCGCCCGACCCGCCGGCGGCCGGCCGGCGGCGCGGCGCCTCGGGCGTCGGTCGGCAGCGTGCGTGACCGGCCGCTCTGCCCGGTCACGACCGGCGGTCAGTGAGCGCGCCGCTACAGCCGTGTGCGCAACGCCCCCGGCGCCGCTCAAGCGTGGCCCCGCCGCTGCGTTTAGCTCTTTACTACGGACGGGAGATTCATGGCAGCACCGGGCGGCGCATCATCGCCGCTCGATGCGCCGTGCCGCAAATGGATTGGAGTCGGCTCGGGCCGGCTCAGGCGTGAAGTATGGAGCACACACGCGTGTTATGGCGCGTGTGCGGACGGGGCTGGAGTGTGAACGGAGCTGCTGCGAGCTGTGGATGCCAGAGCGCGCCAGGAGGATGCGCGGCCCCGCGCGGAGAGCGCAGAGACTGCATGAGAGAACACGCGAATATCGGAGAGAATGCGAGTCGGCGGCGGCGTGTAGCACCGAAGACTGCGACGGCGCGTAAGCGAGGAACGGATGATGGCCGCCGCCGGCGTCTGCCGGAGCGTGACCGATGAGGTGGCAGCGGGACAAGGCCCGGCCCGGACACTGCGGTTTTCTGTAAAATGAAAGATCGCGCTTGTTTATGGGAGCGTGGGAATGGGAGCGAAGGCCTGGCCGGCGGGCGATGGGGTGCCGCCTCCCGCAGGGCGCGGGCACGCTTCGGCGGCCTGTTGTGGGGGTCGTCACATCGTGTTCGGCACGCCCTGCTGCCGTCGGTGCCGCGGCCGGCGCAAACGCGTGCGCGCCGTGTGAGAGGCACAACGCGTAGCCCAAACGATGACTGTCCGCTTTTGCTACATCGCATTTGTCAAATCGGCGTCATTGTGCGGCGGGCGACAGTGTTGCCGCCGGCCCGTACCGGGCGCCTTTGAACTGTCCGGGCAGCGGCTCCCCTGACGTGTCGCTTTGTCAGACCGATGACATCAGGCCTGGTTGTGTAGGAGCCGCTTTTTGTGGGCGACATGCCTTCGACGCGTGTTCATCCTGGTTGGGTTGTCGGGCCATTCAGCAGATGTATTGCGTTTGGAGCAGTTACGGTTCTTATGCAGGACATACGCATTTACACTGCACTTTTGTCCTGTGCCTTGTATGGCTACAGCAGTTTGAAGGTCCCGTCGCCTGGTGTTCCAATTACAACCAGCGGAATGTTTTTGAAACAACAGCATTCTCACTTGGGGGAAACCGCCTGTATTGGGCGTGTTGCATTAACTTTATTTAAAAGCTGTATGGGCAGTGTTTGAGTGAGGTCCACCGTATTGAGTATAAAATTCTGCTATTTTTGTAATGCAATTTTATTCAACCGCACCGTTGTGATGCCAGCGCATGTCCCGGGACGAAAACTAGCATGGGCTGCTGGAGATTTTGGAAATGGAATATCGACACGCCTGTGGAGACTGCTGCCCTAGAGTATGCTTTCAGTTGTCTGTTTCGTTGTTTTCCCGTTTGGAAGGTTCTAACAACGTCGTGTACTGCGTTCTGCACGGTATCAGTCAGCGTTTTTTGTTAGCCATATTTCTGTGTCTTTCGTTAAGTGCCAGCACAAGTTAAGTGTGTATCTCAATTTGTGTGGCTCTTGTCTGAATTGATGGAGCCAGTTTGTGTGGCAAGCGAATCCGAATTGCGCGTGGGAAGTACAATGGTCAGAATCAATAAGGAGACATTCATTTTATGAAAAGTGCACTAGTAGGTCGACATTTCATGACTCTTCACTTTTTGTGCTGTCTCATGCAATGCAGTTATGTGTTCCGTGAAGTTCTCCTTGCTTCCCCGGAGTATGCACGGAATTCTACGTATTAATTATTAATCAAGCGCCAGATATCATCTCCGACAGTCACTGCTTATGACACCTGCATAAGCATCGCTAAAACACGCACTGAATATTCATGGCCAGATCTTGAGGCACTGGCCTGCGTATTAATTCACGCCGCATGGCTATGACGATCGATGCCTGCGCTGCGTCCTACGCCGCTCGCCGCGGGCTGGCTCCCAGGCCCTCCGCCAAATCAGCCCTCTCACGCGCCGCCCATGGAGCACCGCCGCAGTTTCCGCGTCGATCGGCTGTCAGCGGCACAAGCGCGGCCTTCATTACACTGGGGAGGCCCGTCGGAGCGCAAGGTCGCGCCGCGCCGGCCGCTTCCACGTTCGCTAATGTTGCCCCGCGCGCGGGCCTCCTCCCTGACCCAGTTGGGGCGGTCACACGCCGGGTCGGCGGCGGCGGCGGCGGCGGCGGCGAGGGGCGCGCCGCGCCGCCCTCCTCCAAATCACGAGCCGATTAGTGCAGGGCGCGGCCGCGGCCGGTGCGCGGCGATCGACCCGCGGGCTCGTGATGCCGGCCGAGCTTATCTAAATTTCTGGGAGGAGACGGGCGTGCGTGCCCGGCAAAGAACGAGACGCAGCGCAGGCCGAGTCACGCCGCTCGCGGTCCGTGTGCGGCGGAGTTTCCGCCGCACCGCACGCGAGCCTGCTGCGCCGCGTCCCGGCGCGGATAGCGCACGTCGCCGGCGGCCGGCATGGAGCGACTCGTCCGCCGCCGCCGCCGAGGCGTAATGTGTATTTACGCGGCGGCGTGCGAGCGCGGGTCGTGCATCCCCCGACCGCGGTGCACGAGCGGACCGGCGCGCAGCAGCGCTGGCCGGCCATACGCTTGGCCGACACAACCACTGTTATTTCCCGGCCGGGCTCGGCGGCGGCGACGGGCGGCGGGCGGCGGGCGGCGTGCTTTTTGCCTGGCGGCGCCAGGCGGCGTGGCGGCACTGGCCGCCGTCGGCACGGCTGACAGGCGGCGGTGTCGGCCCTGCCGGCCCCCCTGACGGACTGACGGGGGCGCGGCGACCGGACGACAGCCTGCGACAGCCGCCGCGCGGGCCGCTGATGCAACGCGCCGCGCATGCCATCATGCGCCGGCCGGTACCGCACAGCGCCGAAAAACTGGCCGGGCCGGCGTCGTGCGCACGGCGGTGGTCGCTGCCGAGCGGAGGCGAGGTGCACGACGACCTGCCCGGGCAGGGCAGCCAGAGGGTCGAAGAGCGTGAGTCGGTCTGAGCAGGTGACGATGGGACACGACAGACCGGGGTAGCGCAGGAGCAGGTGGGGTCGGTTGAGTGGCCTGACCGGGCAGCTGTCATTCGATAGTTGGTGTGGTGTGCCGGATGGGCTGCTTTCAGCTGACCATCCGGCCATTGGACGGCGGGGCGCTTACACGATCGTCTCATTACTCCTCCACCTCGGGTCGGCCTCGCCGGGTCAGGGATCGGGCGGCGGCGGCGGCTCGGGCTCGCGCCGGGTCGGGTCGGGTCGGGTCGGAACGTGGCGGGGTCAGGCGGCGGTGCCGGCGGCCCCCGCCGCGCACCGAATGTACGGCGCCGCGTGCGACAGCCGCTTCACGAACGGCCGCGTCGGCAGGCCGGCGCCGCTGAGTGACGGCCGGCCGGGTGCGGGCCGACGTGCCGGGCCGGCCGCCAGCGGCTTCCCGGTCGGCCGGGACGAGCGGGCGCGGCGGGACACCGACCCCCGCCGCGCCCCAGCGCAGCGCCCGGCCGACGGGACCGACCGGACCAGCGGCGGCCAGACGGCGGGGAGCCGACGCGCGCAGCCGGTCACCGGGTCCCCTCGGAGCGGGGCTAAAGCCGGCCTTCAGATCCCCATGGCGTCGCCCAGAACCGGGCGGACGAAGAGTCACCAGATTTTCTCAGAGTCGCCACATAACCGGTCAAACTAGGAGCAGCGCCCTTGGACGACGGGTCGTCATATCCACCCCGAGCCATCTCCGAATGTAGCACGCGAGGGACCACTTATGTGCCACTGAGCAGAGCCGACCAAGCGATCATCAAGTCCTTTCATCGGGTCGCCATCACACCAGGAGATTACTGGATGGAGGGTTACACCGGGTCAGATCCAGACTCAGACCCAGACCCAGACCCAGACCCAGACCCAGACTCAGACTCAGACTCAGACCCAGATCCGGACTCAGACCCAGACCCAGGCCCAGACCCAGACCCAGACCCAGACCCAGAACCAGAACCAAAACCAGAACCAGAACCAGGCCCAGGCCCAGGCCCAGACCCCGGCCCAGACCCAGGCCCAGGCCCAGGCCCATACCCATACCCAGACCCAGACCCAGACCCAGACCCAGACCCAGACCCTCCGGCTGCTCCGCGACCCACTGAGCGGCGCAGTCACGGCCGAGCTTCAGCACCGCTAGTGACTGCCGCCACAGCTGGCCAGCTGCGGCGTCCCGGGTGGTGATGGATTTGCCGGGCGGCGGGGGCCTGTGTCGAGGTGTTTGTGCCGGTGGCATTAAGTAGTTTACGAGCTGCGGGTGCTCCCAAGGGTGCTGGCGGGTCCATTGTTTGCGTGAGTTTTCCTAGATGGAGACATTCATTAACCGCATTCGCGCTTCAGTGGATCAGGTATAGGGTGTTTGGCGTGTTTTAATCAAACCAACTTGGAATTTGTGTAAACTGCTGGTTTTCTAAATGGTGAATATGAACAGTCTGAGGACTGCTTAGGTACGGGCTTATTACGCTCACAGTAATCGAGCGGGAGGAGGTCGCGACTGCAAAGACCTCTGATGATGACGGCCAGATAAGATCGCGATATACTGTGCCGTTAAACTCGTCGTAAACCATTGGCTTGAATTGGTCCCATTGAGCTGCCTGCCCTACCATAATTGCCCGGCCACCCTGTCGCATGAGCCCCATCCGTCGGCTGCCACTGACCCTGCCCTGGTGCAGTTCCATGCAATCTGCATACTCTCAGCACTCATCGCCGTCGACCGCCGTGCACGTACCTCGGTAACCACTGCAGGGTCGGGTTTTAGAGCCGTGATCATGCAGTCTGCACGTCACGCAGACGATGAACCCGCTTGGTATTACTAGCAGCGCTTTTAAGCGTCGCGCCTGCTCCTTTTACAATATTCTCCGACGCCCAGTGCACGACGGTATGCCTCGCCAGCTCCCAACCAGCGCCCCGCCAGCTCCCAACCAGCGTCCCGCCAGCTCCCAACCAGTGCCCCGCCAGCTCCCAACCAGTGCCCCGCCAGCTCTCAACCAGCGTCCCGCCAGCTCCCAACCAGTACCTGCCAGCTCCCAACCAGCGTCCCGCCAGCTCCCAACCAGCGTCCCGCCAACTCCCAACCAGCGTCCCGCCAGCTCCCAACCAGTACCTGCCAGCTCCCAACCAGCGCCCGCCAACTCCCAGCCAGCGCTCCGCCAGCTCCCGACCAGCACCCCACCAGCTCCCAACCAGCACCCCACCAGCTTCCAACCAGCTCCCAACCAGCGCCCCGCCAGCTCCCAACCAGCGTCTCGCCAGCTCCCAACCAGTACCTGCCAGCTCCTTACCAGCGCCCACCAGCTCCCAACCAGCGTCCCGCCAGCTCCCAACCAGTACCTGCCAGCTCCCAACGAGCGCCCGCCAGCTCCCAGCCAGCGCCCCGCCAGCTCCCAACCAGCACCCAACCAGCTCCCCGCCAGCTCCTAACCAGTGTCTGCCAGCTCCCAACCAGTACCTGCCAGCTCCCAACCAGCGCTCGCCAGCTCCCAACCAGTACCTGCCAGCTACCAACCAACTCCCCGCCAGTTCCCCGCACAAGAACAGCGGCCGCAGTCATCGGGGTTCGCCGGTAAATCAGAGGCGTTTGCGCGGCCGTTCTGGCGAGCGCGCTTGTCAGGCGCGATCACCGCAAGCCGGACCAGCCATGCGATGATCACGGTCCATGAGGACCGCGGTCGGGACGAACAAGACCGCAGCGGGCCCACCGCGCCGTCGGCGGCGGCGTCCGGCGCTGGCCCCGGACCACAGACACATGTCCGGCGCACTCACAGGGCACGGCGCTGCAGAGGAGCAGGACGGCGGCGGCGGCGGTCCACCGCATGGCTGCTGTTGGGCTACCCGGTGGCGCGCGGCCGACACTTTTCCATGGCCGGCGGGCGGCAGGCGCGCGCGCTCTCTCCCACCACGTCCGTCGCTCGGCGCGGCGCGGGCAGCACTGGCGGCGCGGAGAGCGGCGGCGGCGGCGGCGGTGGCGGCGGCGGTGGCATTGGCGGTGGCGGCGGCAGCGGCGGCGGAGCGAGTACGCTGTCGGTGTCGCGCGACGCGCCGTACCGGCGCTGCGGGCGGAGGGACGGCCGGCCGTCGACTGCGGCGTGCCGCCGCCGCCGTGCGGTTTTCGCCGCGCCAGCCGTCCGGCCGCTCAAGGTGATCGGGTGGTGGCGGAGCGTCTGCCGCCCGCGGGCCGAGATGCGTCTGCTGGGCGCGACTGGCCGTCGGTCGCGCTGTGTCGCCAGTGCCGCAGCGCCCGTCCGCGCAGGCGATGGATGGCCGGACGTTGCAGCGGCGGCCTTCGCCGGCCACCGGCCGGAGAGCACGCCGCCGGGCGTCCGCCGTCCGGCCGCGGCTTCGTCATCAAGGCTGAGCTGGACGCGGCGCGGCGGCGGGGCGGCCGGCCACCCGACCGACCGACTTGCGCTCGCCTCATTTCCATGCAGGGCGACGTGTCGCCTCCGGCCACCGCCAGAAACAAAAGGCTCCTCGCATTCCTGGCTGTCGTCGCCGCCGACTCGCGGCCGCGTTCGCGTCGGTGCCGACGGGCCATCCGGCGGTGGCGTCATGGTCGCCTGACGCGACGCCAGTCATCTCCTGACTTCGGAGCGCTCGCCGGCGAAAGGCACGCGCGGAGATGCGTGGCGGCGAGGGCGGCGCAGCGTTGCGTCATGACGGATGGCGCATCAGCCATCACTCATCGCGCTGCTTTATGGTGACGGCTCGGGTGTAACAGCGACAGCGCGGCCGACCGGCGGCTCCGGCTCCTCCGGCGGCTCCGACGGTTTCGGCGGCTCCGGCCGGTGGGAGCAGAGGGCGCGCCGGGCCGGGCTGGTGAGGCGGCCCCTCAGTGCACGACATGTCATGGCGCCCTTGATCCTTGGCCGCCTCCCTCACCCGGCGCGGCAGTGTATTGTTAGGCACCGGCTGGGAGCATTATTCACCGGCACACACACACCCGCGCGCCCGCACACACACGCGGCAGGGCTGTATCACCCAAATTGGTGTCAGACGCATTAGGGGCTTTTGTTTCACTTTTTACTCGCGCACGTCCTGATGACGGCCAATTTGAAACGGGACGCAGTGTGAGAAAATGTGACGTCTTGTTGGCGCTCGCTCATTTTACCAGCTCGTAATCATGTTTGGGAACTCGCTCGTGTCTGCGCGAACAATGTGCACGCTTCACAGTGTGTACCCCTCCCTTCGCGCAGACACCGTTATGCGTCGCGTCGCGATGGAAAGCTGGGGACTCGTCTAGGGGCGGTGAAATGGGCGCTGGTCCGAGTGATCCCTCTTGGACCCGACCGTGGCGTGCCGGCAGCCCTCCCCGCGCGCGAGCTGACGTGCCGGCGCGCGGCGGCGATGCAGCGGCGGCTCTGACCTGAGTGAGGCGGCGGCCTTGACCCGCACGTGACCCCGGCGGCCCTGGCCGGCCGCGCTGCCCCTCCCAGCGTGACCCCTGCGGCCCTGGCCGGCCGGCCGGCCGGCCGGGGCGCCCTCGTGCGCCCGGCTCGGAGGCGGGATGGATCTCGTCACGGATCCTGCCGGCCCGACCGTGAGAGCGCCACCACCAGCGGGGCGGCGGCGTTTCCGGAGGGAAGCGGCGTGGCGGGGTCCGGGAGACGTGAAGGTCCTGATGAGATTGGGGCTTGACGTTTGGTCTTGCGGTTCTTGCTGATTATCGCTTGTCCTTCACGGGACTCTTTTCTCGGAAGTATCCCGCTTTCCGGCGGTGTTTCGTGTCTCCCGATTGCCCTTTTCTGGCGGGTTGTACACGATTGATGGCACGAACTCCCGCCACCAATATCTGGAGATCTCCGAAGGCTGCCGCTTGAAAAATCGTTCCAATCTCGCGGTGTCCTAAACAAAGCATTAATCCACATTACGGCGGCTCCTGCGGCGGCCGGCGGCCGGCTCTCGCCCGCCGCGCGCGCCGCTGCCGCCGCTCGTAATGCACGCTGTATCTGATCGGGTGGCGGATTGCGGGCCCGATAGCGATTATGGCGGCCGGCCTCCGACCCGAGAGGGGCTGGGGTCGCCCCCGGCCGCGAGCGTCCTCGGCTGCCGCGCGCGCCCCTGCGACCCGGGAAGGAAAACAGGTGGCGCCGAGGGCTGCGCTGGGGAGCGCGGCTCGCGCTCGAGCGAAGGACGGCGACCGTGAATTGAAGCACGGAGTGGGCGTGGTGCAGCTGGGCTGGTTAGTCGGGTACTGCGGCCAATCCGCCACGCTTAAGACGCGGCTCGTTCACGTTCAATTTGTGTTTGAATCGACTCGATGATTCATACGAAGCTTTGGATTTAAATACCCGGGAACGTGGTAGCGCAATTTGCATTAGTCAGCACAAAGGGCAGATCAAGGTCTACTGAAGCTCGAGTAGCTTACGGAACCACTAAAACTGACCAACAATTTGAGGCTCCAATCAAGGAGAATGGTTTATGTCTGGGTGGTTTATGGTTGGAGGAAGCGGTCTGAGGGTAGGGCGCCAAGGCCGGCACAATACTTCTCTCCGCCAATTGTGTCGATCGTGCCTTACTGCCTTGTTGTTTATTCTGGTGTTCATCTTGAACGTATGATACTAATGCGTTTAAGGTGTACCTTTTTCACTGTTTTTCTTCATTGAGTTAAGCTTTGGCATTCATTGTTAATAAGATGAGACCTCTTTCCACTGAGTGTTGCAACTCATTGGAGTCTTCATGTGTCGACGTATTACCATTCTATATGGTTCACGGGTTGTGGCTGATGCGACCAATGTGTTGCACACGTGCCCGTCGCGTTTTACGCAAGGTGCCGGGGGTGATGGATTGGCCGAAAAAGCGTTTTAAAGTTAAATGGCGCAGAAAGCTGCTACTTACTTCCCAGGCTCAAACGGCACCTTCCTTCCCTGGTGCCAGGACTTTTCTCCCTACGCGCGGGGGGGGGGGGGGGGCGACTGTGTAACCGTTTCAGTTGACGCGCCTAAAATTCCATTTGATTGTCATCTCTGCGTTGCGATAACCATCCGAAGCTTAAGCCTGGGCATGAGAGCCGCGGGAGGCCGTGTTTACACAATTGTATCCTCATTATCCCAGGGCTGTAGTCCATTGCGCTACGACCCGATACGAAACGCAGAGGTGACAATACCGGTTTTCACGATGGAGTCAAGTCTATTTTGGGTTTGGACTTCTTATACCGACTCTAAGTGACCATCAGTGCAGCTGGAGGTACTGGCTTTACCACGATATCAAGCAAACATAGTTCATTTTGTCCGAGCTCGGCGTTGGAACCTGTGCCTATGGTCTCGAGTGGTCACTTGTGACCATAGGCGCGGCCCAAGCGTCGAGTCTTGATGTTCAACCACTATTTGATTGGTGCGTTGTTTCACCAGTACCTCTTGGCGTATTGAAGGCCGATTATTGTCAGCATAACAAACTCCAAACTCATGCCGATAAACCAGGGGCAAGGCCTTTCTTGCTCACAAAGAGGATCAACGTTTGTACCGTTACAATACTGCAATGTTACGGCAGGCGGTAATCGCTTACGTCAGTTTTGCGCCGTTCAGTTCTGGGCCCTCGCGTTGGTTTCTGATATAAGAAGCTGATGGAGAGAAGTGGTATATACAACACTTAAATTTGTTAATTATTTTGAAAATGGCCTCTTAAGTTACGATGCTGCCCGGGTTATCCGAACTGCCATTGAAATGGTCCCAACATTGCGTACCACTGCATGGTGGGTAAACCACGTCGTTCTTTGCGGACTGCGAGACATATTTTAGAAGCGGCCACCCGACAGCGAGAAAGATGCATTGCGGGCTATTGCGAATTTCGTGTCCTCGTCTCTTTGTCAACACCTCCGCCGCTTACAGTATTCTTTATTTTCAGAAGGCCTTAACTGTGCATATTACGCCATGTGAGGGATGAAAAATGCTGCCAGATTCCCCATAATGCGGAATATGTGATAAGGCGATGTGCTTGCGACTTACAATAAGAATGAAGACCAATTGAGTGCACTGTCTACCCATAAGCATGAAAGTGACACAGAATGCCCATACGTGCCATAATTATACCGCATCACAATCTTACTATCCCATGTTCGACCCGTTATATAGCCTAAGGTGAAAAATACAGCGAATGACAACCTTCACAAAAACGGTCTATATTTGAATTGTTCGTGATTTAGTGTGGCTCAACGTTTGCGAGGTCTTCCTGGAAGTTACTAAGGCATTCAGTTGGGACGCGTCTCGCTCATGCGGGGTTCATTTGGCGAACTCCCCGATAAATATTGTCATATCGATGTTCTCACGTGGTATATATTTTATAATTGGCTTAACATACGTCAGTTCAGGTAAACAGAAACACCAAAACTTAAGCGGGCTCGTATTTCAATGTTTTTTTGCCACGAATCCTCCGTCTTCATTTTTCCAGACGGGAATTCGTTTCTCCAGTTTTACATGCGTCCACCGAGGGCACACACACCCTAGCAGATCGCGCCTGAAACAGCGGCGCTGTGGCGAACCGCATGCGGCGAGCATTGCGCCCCCGGGCGTCTCCGGGGCTGTCGACTATAAATCACAGCTGGGAGGAGCCGGAACGCTGTCAGGTGACTGTACAAATGATCCCGGCTTCTGCACACACACCGTCGCACACACACGCCGGCGTGCGGCGCGGCGGGGTACCACGCCCTCCGACCTTGGGTCGCCGCCCGACTCTCCGGGTCCCGCGCCCGTGGCGACGCGCACGTCCTCGCGGGCCGTGGCTGTTGCCGTCGCGCTCGCGCCGGCCTCTGGGGCTCGCCGATGGCCTCTGATTACGCGCTGGACACCGGAGCCGGCCGCCGCGCCCGCCGGTAATTGACGGGCCGCCGCGGTGTTGTCCGCGCGCAGGCGCACTGAGGCGTGTAATTCAATTACCATAGCCGGCGTCCGCTCTTGAACGGCGATGTGTCGGGTGGACAGGGTGAGTGATGACAGCCATGAATTACCCGCTGGTGGCGGTGGATGCTGGTCTGGAGTGGCGACGACGGGGTCCGGGGTCAGGTGCAGGAAGTGCATGATGCAGGGGCTGACTGGTGTCAGGGTTGATTGGATGATGGGGTGGTGATGTCACCGAGCGGTTGGGGTTGTGCGGTCCAGACTTGCTACCAGACATTACGTACACGATCATGCCAGCTGCCAAGCGTTTGAATCTCCATTGTCATGTGTTAATCTGATGTGCCATATTTTGTGTCAGTTTACATGAATTTTTATGGGAATGCTCACGTTTGATTTGCCTGTAGTCAAATCTGTCGAAGGCGTTTATTACATAACAGCAGAACACAACTGTGGCGTTTTATTCATGGGATGAGAGGCTTACACCACTGACCGTGGCCTGCCGTTTTTAACGGCCGATGATGCCGTCAGCGGCTGCTATTGCGCTGCAATCGCCGATCAGCCGGTGTCATTATCTGAGCACCCGATGCTCTCATCCCCTCGGCTTCGACCGGCGCCGCGGTCCGTCCATTACGGCCGGCGCAATAAAACCCGGCCGGCCGCCGCGGCGGTCGCCGTCCGACCATGAAACTTACATGCATTCCGTCGTTGGGAGCCACCGCCGCGCATCACTGCTGCGTGCCTGCGTGTCCGCCGCGCCAGGCCCGTGCGGCACTCACCGGGAGCTCCTGCTCGTGACTCTAGCTCTCGGGACGGCCCGCAGCTCCGGACTCCTGAGCCGAGCTCCCAGCTGCGGTCCCTAGCTTGCAGTTCACGGCTCGGGCCCGTAGCTGTACTGTATGGCGCTGGCTCCCCGGGTAGCCCGTGGCTCTGGCTGCCGGCACCTCACTCAACCGGTCGGCTTCCGCATCCGGCTGTTGTTGTGGCTGGCGCTCCCAGCTGGCGTCCCTGACGTCCTAGCGCCTCAGTGTCCGGGCCCAGCAGCCCGGACTCCCGACGAGCAGCTCTCAGCTCTGTCTCCCGGCGTCCGTCTGGCGGCTCAGAGTCCGAGCGCGCAGCCCGGACCCTAGATCAGAGGTGGCAGCGCGTTGTCGTGGCCTCCAGAGCACGTCTGCTGGCGTCGGCTTCCAGCACCGACCTCACGGTGCTCGTGCTTCTGCTCTTAGCGTTTGTCTTCCCAACCCGCCGTCCGCGGCTGGCCGTCAGGCCCTGGCTATCAGCGACCTGTTGTGGTATCCGGGTCCCAAGCCGACATCCACCGCCTCAGTCGCGGCTTAGGCTCTTGGCTCTGAGCTGGCGCCAGCCGCTTTTTGGTGGCTTCTGGGACACTTTTTCCCCCGTCTAGGGTATTAGGGGAGTGCACAGGGCTTTGCCTGGGTTCGCTATATTGCGACTTAGTTGTTTCCCAATCTGTGTACTGTTTCTCCGTGCTGACGTGCTCAGCTTCGCCCGTTTGTATCCGTTGTCCGTTATCCGTATCTCCACTGCCTGCCGGCTCTGGCGCTCCGGCCTGTGGCAGTCTTCGCCCCCTGACTCCAATACACCGACCCCTGTCGACCCCTACCGCGGCTCCTGAAGCTCTGCTGACGCCTGCCTCCTGCCACCCGACACCGTTGTGACCTGCCTCCTGACCTCCGGCTCCTGGCGTTCGTCCCGTCGGGCGTTTTTGCTGCGCGCGCCTCGGCTGCCCGTTGCCCAATAGGGCGCCCGGCGGTAACGGACGCCTGGCGATTGCATGCTGGGCGCACGGTCACGGGCGGATGCGTCTCGCATCTCTGTTTTATGTGACGGCCCGTCTACAGCCGTGGCATGATTTACACACGACGCTCGTGCTATCGAGCGCACCCGAGCTCACAACGACGGTTTGATTTGTGCAATGTCGTGCGGTCGGTTTCGCAAGGGAAGACGACGCGTGGCTGGGCGGTGGCCGCGTGTGGTGATTACGTGGAAGGCGGTAGGGAGGCACATTGCAAAGCAGTTATTGGTAATATCGTGCAATGGGCAACACTTCTGTGCAATACAAGGTACAGGATTGCAATTTGATCAAACGCGACAGGATTGCAATTTGTCTGCGATTGGATCTCGATGCGATCTCACCTGGTGATACCGTGGTGGGCAACACCCGAAATATCTCAACTGTGAATAGCATCACTCTGTAATTGTTTAGTGGCTGATGTTCAGTTTGTTTTTCTCCTGTTTGTTTTTGTGATGATGGCCTGTTTTTTTTTCTGTGATTGATGTCACTTATTACGTTATGCTCTTGACTTGATGGCGAGCTGAAAGTCGCGAAGGCCGCGCCTGCGCCCCTCAAATCCCTTGCTGTTTGTTTTGTCCACACTTTCTCCTGACCAATGCCAGCGTACATTCGAACCGATCTCAATATTGCCGGCGTTTGAATGTCCTGCGCGTTCGGGATTGCCGGTGTTTACAAAGCATAAACACGGATAACTCTGACGAGCTGAGGGCCGGGGCCGGGCCGCCAGCGGCGGGAATGAAGACGCCGGGTGCGGTATGAACAGCCGGGGAGCCGGCACCGCAGATGCAGCCTTTCCATTGACCTTGGTTGAGCACCGAGCGCTGTTTGTAGGTTTAAGCCGGCATTGTAGAGAGCCGGGCATTGTGGCGGCGCGGCGCGGCCCACACGCCTGAGAACGGGCCGAGGGCGGCCGGTCGGCCGGGCAAGAAGGGATCCGGGTCCGCCGCCGCCGCCGCCGGCGGGCTGTCGGGCCGGACTCGACACCGACGGCTCGCTCCTCGCCGTGCGTCGCGACCGACGGCGCTGCCCGGCCACCGGCCAGGATCAGCTCACGGACGGGTGTCCGTACGTTGGCCCCGCCGCCGTCCGCGGTCGCCTCGCTGGCCGCACAGCTCCACGCGGGTCGGATCGTACGCGCTGATTCCGGAGCCTTCGCCGGGGCAGTGGGCAGGTGGCCGGTAACAATGGCCGGGCGTTGGGTTGAAGCCGCTCGCTGTTTCTCGGCGCGCCGCGTCCGTGACCCTCCGCCGCGGCCGACACCTGTGTCCGTCGCCGATGAATACATCGCCACGCGGCCCGTGGGAACGCGGCCGGCGCCGGCCGCCCCCGCCGCGTCGGCGGCCGGTCCGGCGGCGGGCGGGTCAGAGGTCGGGTCAGCACCAGACGGGGCCGGCGCGCGGCCGCGGTCGGCACGAGGTGGCCCGCTAGCCGCCGCGGGCGCCGTCGGACGGAGGTCAGCGGGCCGTCGTTGGCATGCACGGCGGCGGCGCGTGGCGGACGGCACCGGCTGCGGAGGCGGGACGCGCCGACCCTGGTGACGTGGCAGTGCCGGCGATGGAGTGGCGGCTGACCTGGGCCTGGCCGCGATCGGACCGGCGGACGTGACAGGGACTGATGGGGCCCGACGGCAGGCTCAGACGGCCTGCTGAAAGCTTACCAGCGTGATGGAGAACACTTGCAGTGCCGCAGCCGGCGGCAGAAGTTGTCCGTAGTCCTGGCTGGAATTGTAATTGCACTTTCACACGTGCAGTGCATGTTTGAAATTCGACAGACATAGACCAGTACAGAAGCGTAATGCACTTGCCCGCCCATTCCGTGGGTGCGTGCCATTAGCCTTCCCACCGCTGGCGGGCAGTACCGCGCGAGACCTCTCAGCGTGGTGCGGCTTATCGGCCTGATCGTCACGCGTCCACTGCGCAGCGCCCATCCTGCTTTAGCCGCTGTATCGCGTACTGCCGTCCACTCAGCGCCCCGGCAGTCGCGTCTCTTCCGGTGGTGCGGCGGCGGCGGCGGCTCCCACGCCTCTGGGCGCGCCGGCGCATCCGGCGGCCGGGGCGGCCCCCGCCGTGCGGCCGGCCCGCGCCCGGCCGACCCACGCCGCCGGCGGGGGGTCGAAACGAAAGCGCTGCGCGCGCCCAGCGCCGTGCGCTACGGATCCGGAACAATGGCGCATTGTTGGCCGTTGCAGCGCCGCGCGGCGGCATCCGTCATTGTGTCGCGGCCACAATCAGCGGCGGCCGTCCCGGGCAGGGCGTCCCCGCTGTCGTCGCGCACGCCTCGTGCCGCCCGTCCGCCCGCGCCGTATTCATGGGCGGACGCGCTAATTCGGTCGTGAATTTCATGGGGCGTCGAGCGCGTCCCCGTCACGGCCGACGCCGCTAATTCGGCCGGCGATGGATGGCCGCTAGATGGATTGGTCGCCGGCCAGACTGCACGCGGCTGATTGAAACGGGCCGGCCGGCGGCGCGTCAGATGGCCTGCAGCGCGGGAGGTGGGCCCCCGCCCCGGGTCGTGACCCGATCGGCCCGTCAGTTGGCGCGCGGCGCCAGGAGGCGGTCCGCTCTGTCAGGACTCGGTATCACGTCCTACGTGCTGTTCGTCGAAGAAAAGGAGGAAATTCTCGAGCATATCATGCCGAACGCGCCAAAGGTGTGTGCATGATGGCCCACGCATTCGCCAAGGTCGATCACGGCGCGCCGTGGCTCAGCTTCTGAGGGGGCCGCGCACCGAGCCCGTCCCCGGGCGGCTCAGTGGCGCGGCGGCGGCGACTCGTGACGCGGCTCACCTCGGCGCTGGGTCACGCCCTGGCCTGGCCGCGCTGGGAGCGCCGCTGTGCGCCGCTCGTGACCGCGTCGCCGCGTCGCCGCGTCGCCGGACCTTGACCGTGGTGGCGGCGCGCCGGCGGGCCGGCAGTTCCGTCGGCGCCGGTCGTGCGCGCCGCCAGCCGGCCTGCCGTTAGCGGCGCGGCCGCGGCGCGCTGCCGCGGTTATGGGCAGACCGATTTATGGGACGACCGGAGATCGCTGACTGGGTTAATCGGATTCGTTTTGCGTGACTCCGCGGGCAGGTGTCGGGGCGGAGAGCCGGAGCTGAACGCATGCTCACGCGGCTGTGCCGATGAGCTTTGCTGGGGTTTGATCCATGCAGAGAAAATTTAATGAGGCGTCTTATCATGATTTCGGAGGGGAGGGATGTTCTGTACACGGCCAGGATCATACTTTTGGCTGCACGTGTAATGGCTTGATTACCGGCATGGTGTTACGAGCGATGGGCAAGCGGGATGTGATCGGGATAAGCCGTGAACTTGCGCCTTCAGGGCTTATGCAACCCGCGTAGTCACGCTGACGCGCTGTTAAGCACTGGCGGCCGCAGATGGCCGACGTCCGGCCGTTCACAATCAGCCAATTCTTACGGCGCATTGTAGCGCATTAATGGAAACGACAGCGCGTCTGTGCCTTTGACCATTCTTGCCATTGAGGCAGCCAACCTGGCGAATGGAAAGTGGCCCGTTGCGTAACGCTCGCGCACGCTTACCATTTGTCATTGTCCTGTTGTCGCATCCGCCGCGTGCGCGCGCGGCCCCAGTGGCCCCGGCGCCTGACGTCCCCCCCCCCCCCCCAGCGCGTCAACAGGCACACCGCTCTTCAGGCACGGTCCATTAGCCGGCGCGCGCACGTCGTGTTTGTGTGCCGATCGCGGCGCTCCGATGCGCCGCTGGGGACGGGCAGGGCCGCGGGCCGCGCGAGGACCTGGCGCGGTCGCCGAGGAATGCGCCCGCCGCGCGCTGACGTGTGGGACCGGCCCGGGATCGGCACAGGCCTCGACTTGTTACGGCTTCTGTAGGATTCCGGGCTAGTTACCCGCATTTTTAGGCAGGCTGGCGTCATGTGTGGTGCTTCCAGCGGACAGCGGGTTGCTACTGGTTTACATCGGCCTGCTGGGGCTCACCGATGGGTCCGCGTGGGCTGTGTGGCGGGGAATCTCCGTCCATTGCCCAATCAGCTGTATGACTAGCAGTTCTGCCGGCTCCCCGTGTCTGTACGGGGATTGACCCGTGCTGAGGCGTGCCTTTTTCTGGCCGGACTTGGTCGAAAGGCCTCTGGTCTCGTTGCGGTTACACCATGGGGGTGACCGGGTGACGATGTCTGTTCCGAAATTAAAGTGCAATTTTGGCTGAATAACATCACTTTTATGTTGGACGCATCGGCGAATCGCATACGCTCGGAACATGTTCCTGAATGTGGAGTTTGTCCGCAGATGGCCGGGGCTTCAGGCAGTCAACAGGTCCATGCCGCCCGGCTTCTAAACCGCCATGCGTTCTCAAGTCGACATACACTTAATGCGTCATTCACGATCAATGCAAAGAAGACGTCTGACTTCCGAGCTCAGCCCCAGGTCGTCCCCCGTGGCGACGAGTGAGAGCTGGGCGGCCTCCGAGGACTGGACGAATTCACAGAATTCCAGGACAGAATTCGCCGTCAGCCCTCACCTGGCCTCAGTCCCGCGTGGCTGGCGTGGTCGTGCGCTGCTGACGGAGCGGCGAGTCGCGTCGGGTTGCGGTCGCCGCCGGCCCCGGACCGCGCGCCGCCCTCCGCCCTCCGTCCCGGCGTCCTCCGGCGTGATGTAACGGCGCGCCGCCGGCACCGGGCCGCGCGCCGGCCAGCAGGACGGCTCACGGGGCACGCCGTCCCGTCCGATGCAATTAGCACCCGCGCCAGGACGCCGCGTAATTGATTAGCGCCGCGCGCGCGGCTTGCGACACCGATCGGGGATGCGCGGGGCGCCGCGGCCGCCGCCGGCCGCCGGACGGTATTAATTCCGGCCGCGGTCGGATGACTAACGAGATCCGAGCCGCCATGGGCCGCCGACACCCGCTGCTTTGCCGCCTTCAATTACCGGCCGGCCGCGACATCCAATCCCGTCGCCGGGCGGCCGGCGCGCCACCAGAGCGACGCTCGAGGCGCGCGCGCCCGCCGCCCGCCGCGGTGCGCCTGCTGGCGCGCCGCGCCGCTCCCGCCGCCAGCCTTTTATTATTGGCGACACGTGCTGGAGATGGTATCGCGGGTCTTAATTCAGCGGCGCTGACCTTTGTTCGGGGGTGGGACACCGACGGCGCTGTGATGGACGCCCGCTGCGCCGGCCCCTGTCGGCCGTGGACGTCTCGGGGAGAGATGTCTCGCCGTCCCGACTCATCCGGCGCGCATCTCTCGGCGGCGTCACAGTGTTCCATGTCGGCCGTGATGTATCTCTATGTTCATCGCCCCATTGTCATGCGGCCGAGTTTTCGTATCTGCGCCCTGGCCCGCGGCCGGGGGAGGGCGCGCGCCGCTTTGGGATATCGATTGGAGACGATCAAATTACTTTTTGATTGGTGACGAGACGTGGCCGGTTGCGATCGCCGATTTGCTGACAAAGCTCTTTCCACCGGAGAAGCGCAAAACGACCACCGGGCCCTGGAGGGAGGCGCTTTGGCCTGGAACCGTACGGATCGCCCCGGCCACGTGCCAGCGTGCTGAGTTGTTCCCCAGAGTACGGGCTCCGATCACCGCTCTTATCTCTGCATCGTCTCTGACCGGACTCCACGCGGCACCTGGGGCCTCCAGCGGCCGGGGGCGGTGAGCAGATGCCGCAGTCGGAGGTCGATCCGGTCCGGTCCGCGCGACCTCCGTCCGGTGCGCGCGTCCAGCGGCGCCTCGGCCAGCCGCCGGCGTGCAGACCCGCACCTCGGCGCGACCTCCGTCTGGCCCGTCCAGTGCACGCGCGTCCAGCGGCGCCTCGGCCAGCCGCTGGCGTGCAGCCTCGCGCCTCGGCACGACCTCCGTCCGACCCGTCCGGTGCACGCGCGTCTAGCGGCGCCTCGGCCAGCCGCTGGCGTGCAGCCTCGCGCCTCGGCACGACCTCCGTCCGACCCGTCCGGTGCACGCGCGTCTAGCGGCGCCTCGGCCAGCCGCCGGCGTGCAGACTCGCACTTCGGCGCGACCTCCGTCCGGCCCGTCCGGTGCACGCGCGTCCAGCGGCGCCTCGGCCAGCCGCCGGCGTGCAGACTCGCACCTCGGCGCGCTACGCTCACCGCCGCCGGAGCGTGGGAACACACACAGCCGGGCGGCCGAGCCGGCGCGAGCAACGCGTCATACGCGGAGTGTGCAGGAAGGACGCCGCACCCGCCGTGGCCAAATGGGAGGCAGGTGGCGGCAAGCACTGGGAACGGCGCTATCGGGCGGATTTTTCTGGGTGGCGTTCGAGGGGAAGGGAAGCTGTCCGCCGGCTGCACACCGGCCCTCAGCGGAAAAAGGCCAGCTTCCCACAGTGAAGACACCGGTCCGGCCGGAGACGAAGCGCTATCTGTTGTGGCCGTCTCGGATGGCCATGGATCGGCGAAAAAACCGCTCCGTCCCAGACGGGTGACGTAGGGACTCGCCAGGACTAGCTGCGTCGCCCTTGACCACGCGGTGGTGGCGGACGCTTGTCGCCCTGGTCGGCGCACCGGACGGCTGCTGCTTGGAGACGCCGGGCCATCGCTCACCAGGTCAGCACTGTGCGGCCTCGCTCTTCACGCCGTCCTCATGCGATCTGGGTCTGGTCTTGTCGCCGGTCGCTAGCGGCAGGCCGGGGCTCACCCATCGGGCCGCCCTTGATGCTAGGGGCCGGGCCGGTCGGCCCATCCCGTCCATCCGTGGGTTTGGTGAATCGTGCGGACGACCCTGCTCCAGTGAGGTACCGGCCCGGGCAGCTACAACGGAACCGGGCAGCCCCTCGGCGCCCCGGAGCCGGCCGCGGAGGGGCACCGGAGGCCGCCCGGTGCCCGGCCGGGTCCGCCACTCCGCCGCCGCCCCTCGCCTCTCCGCCCGGCGGGCGTGCTCAGACTCAGCGGCCGGCGTCTGTGACACAAATACGGCGCGGTGCCACGCCGAGGCCGCCGGCCAGGCCTTGACACCCGTCGCCTGACGGACGAGGTCGGAGGCCGGCGTCCGGCCGGCCGACCGTCCATCCGCTGAGCATCCGACCGGCAGCGGCCGGCCACGCTGACGTAATGGACGCCGCCGCCCGCTGGCCGGCGCTGAGCGTATGCAGCGCCGCGGCCGCGCCGACGCCGCTTGGGAAACGTCGACCATCGATGTGCGGCGCAATGCGCGGTGACGCAGCGAATCGGCCGCCGGCGGCCTGACCACCAGTGCCGCTGCCGTCTGGGGCGCCGCTGCCGCCTGGGGCGCCTTCCGTCTGGGGCGCCGCTGTCGTCTGGGGCGCCGCTGCCGTCAGGGGCGCCGCTGCCTCCTGGGTCGCCGCTGTCCTCCTGGGTCGCCGCTGCCGTCAGGGACGCCGCTGCCTCCTGGGTCACCGCTGACCGGCACGCCTGGTGTTCGGACGGGCGCGCCGGCGCCGGCTGGCGAGGCGGTCGGCAGTGGCGTCACCGGCAGGCGGCCATCTCTCACGGCGTGCCCGGCGCTGCCGTGTCGCGCACGCCGCTTATGAAACGCGAGCCGGCGTGGCCGATGGCCGGCGATAGCGCGCCGTCCCGCCGTCGTGTCGTGTCGTGTCCGGGCCGCTCCGGCCGGCCTCAAAGGCAGACCGACGCCGCCGGCGACGGCCGACCCGGTCTGGCGCACCGTGCCTGGTGTACGCGACGGTCGCCGGCGGGGGTGGCAGACGCGTGCAGGAACGTGCTGGCCTGACTCCCCCGTTCGTGCGCGCACGGCAAGATGTCCGGTGCGCGCCGTAATTGGGGCAGGCCCCTGTCAAACGGGCACGGGGCTGGTGGGTCTCGGTGGTAACGTGAAGGAATACGCTGGTAGGGGCCAAATCGTGACTGTCAGGCATGACTGAAATACTGGGAACAGCACGGCAGATGTGTGCCTGGACTGACCCGGGGCAAGCGATGGCACGGTCACGCCCCCGCCTGGAGGACGAGCCTTCCACTTTCTAATCTGCTGCGCCGGTCGCACCCGCACCTCACTGTCCGCCACACAACCCTGTTCCGTGCCTGATGCCGAGATTGCGGCAACGCCCGTGGGTGGCGGTGGGGGGACAGGCAGTGCTCCTCTAACGTCTCGAGCTTCGTGGCTTCGGTTTTCTTCCGGAGGACGGTGTTCCATTCTTCGTAACACGTGCCACGTTTCGCACCCAGGGCATCGAGTAATGGACAAAATGTTCCTAGGGTGCTGTGTGTGTGTGCATATGTACGTACATATATAAATATGAATATATATATATATATATATATATATATATATATATATATATATATATATATACATTTATAATGTATCGCAGACGCCTCCAACATGTTTTGATTGCTCCAATTCCTGCTCCACAACCCTTCGAAAAAATACAAAAAGTTGTCTTTACGCACTTCAAACATGTGATTGCTTTCTTATGAAACACTATCTAACGAGCAAATTACAATTTAGTTGTTAAGCCTATTCCCCCCTTTCTCATACCTGAGTGTGCCTCCGGTTTTTGTTTTTTGGTCAGTGCAGTGTGTCTAACTGTGCACAGGAAAAAAACCCAGATGTGACGTAGGGGACTCCAGAAACTATGCAGCCGCTCGTGTCGCCATCGCCTCTCGTGTTGTTTCACAACCGTACCCTTTTGCTGATTTGGAAACGCCCATACCGGAGCTCTTTGTTCGATGGATATTCCCACGTGTTGGTACTTATGATTTCTGTCTGAGGTACATGTTACCCAAATGTGGACCAGGTAGGTATGATCACGAAGACAGGGCATCGAATGGAGAACGTCGGATTTCAGCAGCGTTCTCACGCGAATTTTAGCCCTGACGTTGTCGCTGGCTAGTGCTTCCTTTGATACGTCTGCGTTTAACACCACATGCAAAGGCGTTCTCATGAAAGTTCGCCAAGTGTCAAGGAGCTGCGACAGCTCGTTGGGAAATGATAGCCGAGACTTGAGAACATTGCGGAGAATCTGCCCCTCCCACCCCTCCGCCGTAAAAGCGATAGGGTTGAGCGATGGTGACTTTTCAATCTCCGTGAGATAGATGTCAGGTGCAGGCCGCACTGACCATGTGTCCATGTCTGCTAGGTAGATATTCTCGGCGGGGCGCCGAATGGAGATTGATGCGCTCTGATCGCGCCATTCGTGAAGAGCGGGAAGGAAGGCCCTCACGAACTGGTTTGGCGAAAGCATGGTCTAGTGATTCATCTTTGGGAGTCTCGCGCGCATGATGACGTCACGAGGCCCCCATCTCAGGTGTTGCATGATGTAGTTCGCTTCTTGTCGGGCAAGTGATGATATCGCTTTGTCACAGATGGGTCCAGTCGCGGCGTGGGACAGATGCCCTGACAATCGGGTCAACAGTGAGATCGACACGCGGATTAAGATGTTCCGTCGTGACCCCCGCCATTGTGTTCGATGTCCGTGAGCGGCATACGGCTGGCTCATCCCATCGCCTCTGCCCTGACCTTTCCCCAGTTCCATCTGTCTCTGGGACATGATGGCGTGCAGCTGCCCTGGGCGGCTGACACGCACGACTCTCGCCGACCGGGGCCCGCGGTGAAGCCGGCGGTCCGCCGCCGTCCAGTGGTCTGGCGATGCCTCTGGCGGCGGCGTCTGTCGGAGACCTGCGCTGGCCTGACTCACGACCTTATTGTCGTCCGTTGCTGAGCCGCCGGTGCTATTGGCTAATGACTTATCAGCGTCGTGACGCCGTTACGATGTGTGTCTGCACGGGCCGGCGCAAAACACAGCGGCGGCTCTTGGTCCAGCCCGCGGCAACAGCCGGGGCCGCCTGCCGAGCCCGGCGCTGGGCTCGACCGCCGTGCTGGGGCCACCCGGCCTGCTGGCCGAATGCTGGGAACGGCTGCAAGAATGTGGCTGCCGCCGAGGCCGTAGCGACACGGAGAGTGCGGGCGATAGGGCTGCGGTGCTCGGGTAATGGCCGTCGAAGCTCACGCCTCATCGAACTCTCCGATTTTGGGTTTTGATGGGCCGTGCTCTCAGTCGCATATATCACAAGCTGTCCCATTTTGTGTGATTTGCTGTTGGTTGTGTAAGGCCCGTTCTTGTTTCGGTTACATGTGTCGAAAGTATCGGTCAAATTCTTCGAAGTCGCTCACCCTGTCATTTCCCGTGCGATTTCAGTCGTAGCAACATATCGCATCATGGTAGAGATTGCAGACCTCGATGCAACACATCTTGGAATAAAGTATTGCACCTTTTGCTGTGGAGACTGTACGATGATAGGTTGTTGCATGTGTGTTGCCCACCGTTTATCGCCTTCAGCTTAGCGCGATGGGCATGTGTGAAAGCGCAGTGGATAATGCTTGTACGATCCGGCATCAAACCGTGGCATGTTTTACGATTGAGGAAGTACCACATGCTGCACCAACGAGATTTGGCAGACGTTGAACCCGTTCAAAGCACAGTGCTTAAGATCATCCATCAGCATGCTGCCCATTCCGGTTGCGATGATTGCATGTTACGGTTTTGTTGTACTGCTCGGATGTCCGCGCTCTCACCCAGTCAGCTAGTCTTCCACGACCTTCGAAAGCTCCTTGATGTCGCACGGCGACTGCTCACCAATAGCCTGGTTCATGACGCCACAGCCTGCATCTCTTTTGGTCGGACTATGTGAGCGTGCGGGTTGGAAATCTTGTGGTTCCATCGATCTGTCGTTCTCATCCGTGACTTGAAAAACCGAATCATGAATAAAACTGCTCTGTGAGTTATCGACACTGACTTCCGTTGAAGCGTGATAAGCGTCAGCGAGGTGTCTGATATATTGTGCATCCATCAAAATCTTGTATATATCTATTTATCTATCGTTCTATCTATCAATCCATCTATCTATCTATCTTGGTATATTATGCGTCCATAGACATATTGTATCTATATGTTTATCTATGGTTCTATCTATCTTTTCACCTATCTTGGTATATATATATATATATATATATATATATATATATATATATATATTTGTATACGTTTTACTTATTATGTGAGATTTATATTGTTATTTGATATATATATATATATATATATCAATATATATATATATATGATAACGTACAAAAGCTTAAAGCCTGCGGTTAGAGCTGGGAGATATCTCAGGCGCCGTCGACAGGAATGCCATCATTCTTCTGCGACCGCGGGAGCTTTGCACGATTTCGCATGTCGCTGAGAGTGGCCTTTACCGGATGACCGGCCGTGACGTGTGTGGAGACCATCCTCCCTGTGTCTGTGGCTGCAGCCGTGGGAGCGAACACCGTCCTGCAGTCGGCGGTGCGGTTCGCCACGGTGTCGTGATGGTGGGCTTACTGTCCGGCCGCCGAGATGTTTGAATATGCGCGTTTCTAGGACGGTGTGTGCGTGAAAACTTCTGCCATGCGGACGGTGAAGGGACGTTCCCAAGGGACCCGTCGCGCGGTGGGTTAGTTAGGAACGCTGGGGCGCGCTGGGGCCACGCTGCTCGACTGGTGCCAGATGGTGCCGCTGATGCGTGCCGACCAGACTCCTGAACACGCGCCTCCGGAACGCAGCCGCAGCATGACCTCGACATCCTGACTATCTGGCCCCTGGAAGTGGCCCCCATCGGCGGCCAGCTGGGTGCTGGAGGTGGACAGGTGGAGAGCGACTCCAGGAAGTGCGGCACGTGCGAGTGTCATGCCGTCCGCTCAGGGTCCGCGTATGGCGCCGTTATTGTGCGCCTCTAGGAGACGCGCACTTACCATGACCGCCGCCGCAGTAGGTCGGGGCGTTAAGTAGTGGGATTTTGCCATGTGGGCGTTAAGCTTCAGGCCAGTGCTAAGAATGACGGTTGTCATGGTGCCGTCACTCGTCCGCCCCCGCAATCGCCTTTTTGCTAGAAACGACCGTGGGTGGACCACCCGGTTTCGTGCTGCCATCAGTTTTTACATTCCTTATGTTAATGTTTGTCTGGCAAATTTTCACCGGCATAAAAACCGTAATTGTACATTGGTGTGTGTGTCGACTGGTTCTCACTTCCTGCTCGGATGAAGTGCCCGTCGATTGCCTGTTAATTGGGTCTCGGAGTTCAGCGCGCGCGTTGTAACGACACAGCGATCGTTCCACACCGGCAAATAACAAGGTCCGCCGAACCGTAAACTGCACGGTCATATCCAGGAAGCGGACCATTGGGACAAAGGCCTCAGCCAAGGATTTTGGCGCCGGCGCGTTGCCGGCCACCTCGAACGTGAACATCGGGCGGCGGCGTGAGCTGACAGGTGGGCACGGTCGGGAGCTGCCGCCGGCGGCCGGCCGACGGGACCGGCCTTGTACCGGCGGTGATCTCTCCGGCGGTGGACACTCGCCGACGGACTGTCACGGAGGGACGCGGCGCTCGCCGGGTCACCAGACGCTGACAGGCGCGGACAGGCGCTGACAGCGCGCCGGACGAACGGCCCTGCCGCCGCCGGCTCACCGTCGCCGTCCGCTGCCAGACGCGCCGGCAGTCCTCCCGCCGCCGTCGCCGCGGGCTGCGGTGGCCCGGCCGTCGTGAGAGGGCGAGGGGCCGGCTGCGCGCCGAAGGAGAGAGCTGGCGGAGGAGGACCCCGTGGCGACTCGCCCATCCGCATGCAACGTACCCGCTGCGGAGCGGGCCGCCCCGGGGAAAGCAGGGAGCACGGCTTGCCAATTACCTCGTCGGGGTGCGATGTTTCGGGTGTAATGACGGGCGGCGCTCACTTTTACTGGAGAGTTTGCGCGGCGTCTGGACGCCGTGCCGGGTAGACGGTCGGCCCGGACGTGGCGACCCCGGCCAGGATCATGCAGACAGGGCTGAGCCGGCTTTCGCAACGCATGGGAGGACTCTGCTCCGGGACGGCGAGCGAGGGCCGAACCGCGGAGCGAGGCAGGCCGGGATGCGGCCACCGCGGCTGCCGATGCCAGTGTGCCGCGAAACAGCGCTACTCTGCGTACTGCCTTTTCTCCCGCGTGGACGCAACGTTATATCCGAGAGGGGCATTTATTCTCCCTGGCTGAAGGCTATCTTACGTGTTATGTTTAGCGTTTTACCTGTGCCATTGGGCGCAGTACAAATCGTAGAAAGGGGAATTCATGACCCGCTGATCTGTCTTATTTTATCCGTCAAAAGTTTTGTAAAGCCAGCGATAACGACAGCATCTTGGGTCGACTGTCGAGCCGCCGGCCCCGGCCCCGACCCCGGCACGGCACGGCACGTGCGCAAGCGCCGGCCCCGCCGGCGCTGGCGCGTGCCGTGTCGCGGGGTCGCGCCGGGGTCGACGGGGGCCGTCGGTCGGCGGGCCTTGTTTTCGGCCGTCCGTCCGCCGTCCCGGCTGAGTTATCGCCGCGCCGTAAACATCACGTCTGCGCGCCGCGCCGCGGCGGTCGGCGCCCGCCGCCGGCGCCGCCCGGAGAAGGCGAGCTTCATCGCCGGAGGTTGAAGCTCGTCCTGCGGTGGGTCCGCGCTCTTCCCGACAAGCGCCGGCGCCGGCGGTGAAAACACCTTTGATGCACGCGCTTTAAGTGTCGGGCGATTTCTCCGTGGGTGGCGCGTCGTAAGGCCGCTGGTGCGTTTTATTGGCCGATTACGGAGCTGGGGAAGTGTTGGCTTGCTCGGCCCGGACACCTGTGATTGAGGCCCGCGCACGAACGAGCTCATCCCCGCGCCGTCATTATCACTTGCACTCCGACCTTGGGCCGCATTCGTAATGGAAATCTCGTGAGACGTTCCATGAAACTGGCGGTGAAATAACGGTGCTGAACATCGTTCGCTAGCCTTGAAACACTTTTTCTCACCGTGTCTTTGCCGCAAGAGGAGTCGGATGGTGTGCACAGGCTCCGCTGACATGCGCGCGCCGCCAAGGGCACGCGGCTCCCAGAAAAGCCCGCGCCGCCCGGCCCACCATCCATGTTCAGCGGCTTAGCATAATGAATTCCCCCTCATTTACATAGGATAATGACGGACTGTAGGTGACGGATGCTTTGACAGTGCAGATGTGCGTTTCACCAGACCCGGCCGTTCCGGCCGTGACCTGCGGTGACCGGTGCTGACTGATGCGCCCCCGGCTGACTGGTCGGCACCGGCCACGTCACTGCTGGCGTCTTGCACCAAAATGATTGGGTAATCGCTATGCTAAGCGTGCGATACCCACGAGCAGAGCGCGGGTGCTGATGGAGGATCTTCGGTAGGTTTTCGTCTTGTCAATGGCCGGCTTGTAAGCCACGGGATCTGACCGACGACCGCGTTATAAGTGACTGTCGAGTGGCGATAAAATCGCAAAAAGACGCGGCCGAGACGGAAGGCACTTCGCGTGCGATGCTATCAGTACCTATCACAAGTTGGAAGCGTTGTTTATCACACTCATCCCTCCCCCCGCCACCACCCTTGAGACTGACACTCCTGATAGAAAACTGTTCTCCAGCAGCATATCAATCCAGCTGGGACGGGTACCGGTATGACGCCGCAGTTTAGAAGGCGGTACAATCTCAGCCGGCGGCATGCGTGTTCCCTGCTTCATCCAGGCACGTTTCAACATTAACGCGCCGACATCGCCGCACCATGTGCGTGCCCGCCTCCGTGTGCTGCTGTAATAGCGCGCGGCACATTACGCCCATGCAAATCCGCTGGCGGTGGGGCGGCGACCGACGGTTTCCCACATTGTTTGCCGTCCGCCGCCGACCGTCGGCCCGACTCCCACCGAGCGGGACGCGCCGGTGACGACCAACAGCCAGCAGCGGCGAACCGCCGCGCGCTGCCCGGCCTCGCTGCTCGTCGGAGCCGCTGCTGTCGCGGGCGGGGAGGCACGCCGACGCCGTCGGCGCGCGGCCGGCGGCGCGGTGCTGTTTGTCGGCGGCTGTGGTGGCCGCTGAACGGCTGAGGATGCTGACGCCCGGCGCTGCCGGCTGCTGGGGCAGTGGGAAGGGCTGGGGTCAGGAGCTGTTTGCCAGCGGCTGTGGTGGCCGCTGAACGGCTGAGGATGCCGACACCCGGCGCTGCTGGCTGCCGGGGGAGTGGGAAGGGCTGGGGTCAGGAGCTGTTTGTCGGCGGCTGTGGTGGCTGCTGAAGGCTCGAGGATGCTGCCGCCCGGCGTTGCCGGCTGCCGGGGGAGTGGGAAGGGCTGGGGTCAGGAGCTGTTTGTCGGCGGCTGTGGTGGCCGCTGAATGGTCGAGGATGCTGACGCCCGGCGCTGCCGGCTGCCGGGGGAGTGGGAAGGGCGGGGGTCAGGAGCTGCTCACCTGCCAGCGCACTGCTGTTGAGAGACTGCTCACGACGATGCTTTGATGCTGAGATGCTGGGATCAGAGCTATTCATCCGACTCTGACGTTACTGAGCTGGGATCAGGGCTATTAACTGATGCCTTGGGCATGCGAAACGAATTGGACTCTTACGGTAACGAATCAGAATGGCTTGTACATTACAAGTGCAATAGTCTCTCTGGAAGGCTGCATGTGCTCATTGTCATGCTGTTGACGTGGTGCTGACGGCCAATCGTGTTTGCCATTTGCTATTGTGCTTCTGTTTGCAGTGCCAGCGCCTGCCGTTAGGCGGCTTTTTGCCATGACGCCTGCATTGCCGGTTGCAGGTAGTTTACGGCAGATTCAACATGATGTGATCTGCTCAGCACTACACTGCGCCAATAGTGCTCAGCGGCTACCGTTGTGGCGAGGTCTGGGCGCCGTGTCCGCCGCTCTGCTGACGTAGCCGTGTCGCCGCTCCACCCCCCCCCCCCCGCGGCAGGAGCGCTGCCGTCCCGTAAAGCAGAGCTCGTGTTCCCGGCGGGCCGCCGCGGCGCTGGCTCCGTGCAGTCCTGCAGTGTGCAGCCGCCCGGACAGCCTGACGGCGCAGCCAGCGCAGCTTCCGCGCCGCAGCAGCGTCGGCCGGCGGCCGGCCGGCAGCGGGTCGGGCCCGGCCGCCCGCTGCTCGGCGGCGGGCCGAGCCGCGTGACGCGCCGACCCCGGCCGACTCGGGCCGCCGCCGACGCCGGCCGCGTGCGTGGGGCGCGCTAACCGGCCCGCCTTTCACGCGCCGGTGCCGCTTTGTTTTGGCTCGCCTCGGCAGGCGAGAGCGGCTAATTGTGAAGGAAGGCTAGGCGGCGGTGACCCGCGGGTGACGCCGCGCGCTGAGGGGGGAGGGGAGGGGGGGGGGGGGTGACACGGGCGGTGCAGAGTCGGGCACACGCGACGGCGGCTGGGGCTGCCGGCGTCGCGTGGGCGCGGGCGACTGGGGTACAGCGCCGCGCCGACGGTTTGCTCCTGGTCAGCGGGGGACGTTCCGGGAGGCGGAGATGAAGTCACCGGCGGCGGCAGGTGCCGAGCCGGCCGCTGCTAGCAGTGTGCTGCGGTTACCACACAAACTGCGGCGGGACCAGCTCGGTGAAGTCATCCCGCCAGCTGGCGGTGGCGCGGCGTCGTGCAGCGGGCGGCGGCCGTCGCGGCCGGCTGCGTCATAAACCCGACAGCGCCGCGCCGTCGCGCGGTCTCACGGCGCCGGCCGGACCGCGGCAAGCCACTGCTCGCCGCCGGCCGTTGCATCACCGCCCACTCAGCGGCTGCCGGCCGCGGCGCTGCAGCCGCTCGGCAGCCGTCTCCGGCGGCGTCTCCGTCGGCCGTCACGGCGGTCTGCACCGGCAGCCGGCGGGATGGCGTCACCGGCGCGGTCGAGCGGCGCGACGCATCGGCCCGGTCGGCGGCCGTGGCGCGCGCTCTCCACTGCGCCGAGCGGAGGCGGGACGACTGGAGTGGAGCGGTGGTTAGAGCGAGCTATGCGTGGGGATGGGCGTGTTGTCCGTTTTCGGAGGAACCGAATGGACGCAGAATGATCGGTGCAGTTGACGCGCTCCGACTGAAGTGATTTCGTTAGTTAGTTCGAACTAACGGGAGGTACCGAGCGCGGTTGTGAATCCCCGCATCACGCTGATTTCACAGTTTCCAGTGTGACATCGACTAATGAGGTGCGATGGTCGTGACCCCAGTGTCACACGCCTGGATAGCTAATCAGACGCGAGTCCCGCCGGCCTCTGTCGAGTCGGGAACAGAGGGGAGGGAGGGGGAGCTGCTGGTCCTAATTGGGCCGCGGCGGCCGGTGGCTGGCGGCGGTGAGTTACGAACCGCGAGCGGCGATGCCGCCGCCAATTAGCAGCCCGCTCCGGCCGAGGCGCGGCCCGCTTCTGCCTCCCCGCGCGGACCGTTCGTCATGCGTGTGACTTCATTAGGGGGCGGGCCGCCGCGGTGGCCACCGAAGGCGCCTGCGTGGCGGGCCGCGCCACCGTCCCGGGAGAGATTTGTCGAGGCCGGGAATGGCAGGCGCGCTGATGTAGCGGCCTGTCCAGCCGTCTGCCTGGCCCCGTTCCGTCGCGTTCTTCTTCGGCCTGCGGTGTGTTCTTGTTAGCCGTCACCCTTCCTCGCGCGCCCGCGAAAAACAAGCGGCGTGCCCGCTCGCCTGCTCCCGCTTTTTCCGCTGCGGTGACAAATCGCGCTCGTTACTGCGGCCGCTGTTCGCAGGGCGCTCCGTCCCGGGACGGCCGCGCCGCAAGCTGGCCGGTTCGATCTCGTGGAGCCGCCGAAGCCGGCTGATGGGCCGGCCCCGTTTTTCCTCGGGGGTGCGGAGGCGGGAGGCGGGCCGCGCCGTGGCCGCGAGCGGCGGCGCTGGCCGCTCGCCGCTCTGTTTGGGTCGCGGGGAGGAGCGGGCGTGGGCGGACGGCCGGACCGCGTGTTGAGCGGTGTTTATGGCCGCTGGGAACACGGCGGGACGGCGATGATGGCAGCCCATCACGCGGCGTGAGCAGCGCTGATGGCGCTCATAATGCGCGGAGCTGGCGGCGGTGGCGTCCATCACGTCAGGACGCTGAGCTAGCGGTGGGGACGTCCACCACGCCGAGACGGTCTTGGGGTGTTGCCGCGCGCTGGTGTCAAGATCAAAGATTGTCGTCATGCGCTCGAGTGATTTGAAGCCACATGCACTGCTCACTGCCGTGATACTCCTGGTGCTGTCGGAGGCACCGGTGATCATTAGGCGGCTGCCGCACGGCTGGATCGCCTCTGTGGGCCCGGTTTGTGCCTTTGCAACGAATTGTCAAATGAGGGCTCCTCTTGGCCGGACTGGAGACTCCTCCGGGCCTGGCCCTGGCTACCGGACTAGGTCGTAGCCTCCTCCAGGCCGAACCGTGGTCCCCTCCAGGCCGGGCCCTGACCTCCTCCGCGCAGGATCCTTTTTCTCACCCGCGCAAGGTCCTGACCTCCTCCGGGCTGGGCTTCCGGGCCGGACCCTGACCTCCGCGCTGGGTCCTGGCCTCCCCCGCGCAAGCTCCAGGCCTCCCCCGCGCGGGGTCCTAGCCCCCTCTGCGCAGGGTCCTGACCTCCTCTGGACCGGGCCCTGGTCTCTCCCGGACCGGAGCGGACCGGTGGCATGCGGTGCGTGGCATCGCTGGTGCCGGTGATTTATTGGGTAGAGTTTGCGACTCGGTAAAAACGCGTCAATGTCTGTCCGATGACGGCGCTTAAGATGCAAGAGAAGTGGCTGTACGCACGCGCTATTGATTATGTGATGAGATTGCATTGTGTAATCACAGTCCTCGCTTTTTGTGACGTCGGTGGCGTGCATCGAGGCTTTTTTCATCCCGAGATTAATCCTTTGTGGATGTTGATGGGTGGCAGCATTGCCGAGGCAGAAACGCCTAGTAGTGTCGGTGTAGATAAGCGGGCACCTCAGAACCGCTTAGGTTTTACGATGCACATTTGTCACTCCATGATGAACATGTTGGTTTGAACTGGGTAATCCTATGACATTTGTATGCTGATTAAGACTGAAGGTCAGTTGGTACAAATGCGCCCATCCCTTACACAATATTCGAAGCATGCAGTGCAGAGGTCAGCAATGTTCTAATCTTCCTTCTGCTGGTGTAGCATTCTATACCCAGAATCCTTCGAAGCGATGTGCATGCCATTTGTCAGTCACGACCTGCTGCTGTTTTGGGGATCGTACAAATACAGTACATCATCTGGTTACCCTTGACATAATTCGATGCTGTTGTGTGCTTAACGTCATTGAGCAAGTGCAAGTGTTGCGGGTCGCAGGTACAACATTGTCGCAGTGACTCACCCTCCCGCTTCAGCGCAGCACCAGGAGTGCCCATAGTCATGCATCGCCCGGGCTGAGGGTCGCGGTGGTCCGCCTGAGGGCGGGGGTCGCGGTGGTCCGCTGGCGGACTGAGAGTCGCGGTGGTCCGCTCGCGGGCTGAGGATCACGGCGGTCCGCTGGCGAGCTGCGGGTCGCGGCGGTCCGCTGGCGGGATGAGGGCCACGGTGGGCCGCTGGCGAGCTGGGGGCCACTGCGGTCCGCTGGCGGACTGGGGGTCGCGGCGGTCCGCTGGCGGGCTGAGGGTCACGGCGGTCCGCCTGAGGGGGGGGGTCGCGGCGGTCCGCTGGCGAGCTGAGGGTCACGGCGGTTCGCTGGCGGGCTGGGGGCCACTGCGGTCCGCTGGCGGGCTGTGGGTCGCGGCGGTCCGCTGGCGAGCTGGGGGTCGTGGCGGTCCGCTGGCGGGCTGTGGGTCGCGGTGGTCCGCTGGCGGGCTGAGAGTCGCGGTGGTCCGCCTGGGGGCGGTGGTCGCGGCGGTCCGCTGGCGGGCTGAGGGTCGCGGCGGTCCGCTGGCGGGGTCGTTGAATAATCAAACCATTATGACGCGCAAGTGCATTGTAATATACTCGTATAAATAAGCGCGACTGCCGGCCTGATAGGGCTATTAGTGGCGTTTGAGTACGTTGTTGCTGTGTGACATGGTGTTTGGAGTCGCAATCCTTTTGTCGCATGCTATTGCATCAAAGACGCTTGAGGGCGAGTCACCCACCAGTACGGTTGTTGGTGTAATTGCGTACTTCGTTGTGACAGATTGCATATCATGTGCTATTAGTCGAAATTTATGATCTGAGCACGAGTCGTAAATGGGAGGACGATGGGGGATGAAAGGCTTACATGCGAGGGAAAAATGACCTTCCTGATGTGTTTGTCAAGGATGACACAGCTCCCAAAAGTAGCCATTGCTCTGCACCAGCTAGTTTTTAGCTCCGCAAAGTTGTTGCCACCGGATGAATAGACCCATGTACGTTTTGCTTCCCCAACACATTCATCTGTAATTAACAAAGTAACGCAGTGCTTTTAGAAGAGGTATTGTAAGACGTTAGTGGGATGTGCGGACCCGATAACGGTCCTCTCCAGTGAGCCAAACCATTAACACACGAGAGGGCCAGTTGCGTGTCGCATGTGAGGACACTGGCAACGGACTGTTGAGCGGACGGAGAGCTGACAGAGCATTCGAGCAGAGAGCAGCGCCCGGCGGCCCAGCTACGTAACGCTGGCCACCCGGCGGCCCACCCAGCGGCGCTGGCCACCAGGCGGGCCCAGCCCAGCGGTCCCGGCCACCCAGCGGCCCAGCCCAGCGGCGCTGTCCACCCAGCTGCCCTGCCCAGCAGCGCTGGCCACCCGGCGGACCCAGCCCAGCGGCGCTGGCCACCCGGCGGGCCCAGCCCAGGCGGCGCTGGCCGCCCGGCGGCCAAGCCCAGCGACGCTGGCCACCCGGCGACCAAGCCCAGCGGTCCCAGTCACTCGGCGGCCCAGCCCAGCGACGCTGGCCACCCGGCGGCCCAGCCCAGCGGCACTGGCCACCCGTCGGCCCATCCCAGCGACGCTGGCCACCCGGCGGCCCAGCCCAGCGCGCTGGCTACCCGGCGGCCCAAGCCAAGCGGCGCCTGGCCGCCCGGCCATCCGTCGCCGGACGGAGCAGGCGCCTCTTAACCGACCTGACCACGCTGCCACATTAAGCAGCGGGCCTGGCGCGACCTCGACGCTCAGTGGCCGGCCGGCCCTCCCCGGTGCGGCGCGCCCCTCGACGCTCAGTAGCCGGCCGGGCCTCCCCGTGCGGCGCGCCCCGGCGCTAACGGCGCCCGCCGGCCCCGACACTCCATTGGCCCGGGCGCCCCCCGCCGCGTCCGCCTTTTTGTGCGCCGCTTAGTATCGGTTGACGAGGGGGGCGGCGTCGCGATGACGTCGGTCCTGGTGGCTGATTACCGCCGAGGAGAGGCGCACGCATGGAGCGCGCTGGCCGCGTCTGGCGGTCTGATGATGCCCCCCGGCGCCGGACGGGGCGCGCTGTGCCGGCGCTGTCCGGCGGTAAGGAGCGTGACGCGGCCACCGGGGCGGCCGTGTGCGTGCCGCGCGGCCGTGTGCTCGTTTCGTCAGGGGCAGGTGCGTTAATTTTGTTTCTGGCAGTGGTCGCTCCATAAATCAGCGATCGGAGAGGCGGTGGCGCGAGGCGGTACCTCCGTGCCGGGATATCCCCCGGCGACGCTCCGGCCGCGGGTGGTCGCGCCATTAATACAGCTTTTCATAGTCAGTGCGACCCCGAGCATAAATTTGAATGTGAATCTTAGCCCGGCTGGCGCGCGCGGGACGTGGCGCCGGCGCCGCCGCCCGATCGCCGCCGCCGCCGTCGGCCAGACGTTCGATCGGCTTCTCATTACGGGCCGAGATGCGGCCTGGCAGCGGGCGGGCGGGCGGCCGGCAGTAAACCGGGCCCGAAACGAGGCACCGTGTCATCGCGGCGGCGCGACCCCGGTCGCCGGGTCGCCGGCGGGTGTCTGTTTGTGTGCGGCCGGCGCGGCCGCCGGGCGGCGGCGCTGTATGCTAATGGTGGCGAGGAGCCGCGCGCACAGGCGGCGGCGGCGGCGGCGGCCACCAATTCTAATGTGTTTGCTGTGGCGCCAGCCGGGCCAGCTGCGTGCCATCGTCGCCTCAGTGAGCTGTGCGCTGTGGGCACGGACATTTCTGGACGTCACGGGTTTGTGCAAGAAGCGTGCGATGGCGAGCTCTGGAGAGCAGCCGGTCAAAGCCCGCCCTTGTACGCCGCCCAGCCCTGCTTACCACATTCAGATCTTGCGGCTCATGCATCGCGATTAATGTTGACTCTTCACACATTTACTGTGAATGCACTGTAAATTCGGTGCAGGACGACACAGAAATTAAATAAGTTTAAGATGTGCCCCTTTCTGGACCGCGCAGAACACACCTAAAGCCGCGTGTAGGCTTGAGAGCAGATTTGAAAGCATTGGGGAGGGCGCCATACCCACCCAAGTGCTCCAAGTTATCTGGTCCGTGATAATCACGCACACTGATTATGCATCGTACTCCCCTGCACCATCGAAACCTC
>NW_023596746.1:27965256-28052270 GCF_011947565.3 Pollicipes pollicipes | reverse complement strand
GTATTGGTAGAGCCTAAGTGACGTAAATACCCTTATTGTCTTAGGGGGCCCAATCAGAGCAATGGGCCTTAAAACTGATATTTCACTGATATTTCAGTCAGCCTCCTGCCCACTTAATAACCTCTAGCCAGCCTTCTATCACGCTAGCCCTGGGTTCCCATATCATATGTATGGTGCTCCCATTCAGTGTGGGAAAAACCTCCGTTTTCTGGTGGATGTGACACCAGGAAATTTTGTACTCCAGGCTCTTGACTGGTAAGAATGACAATTTTTGTACTCCAGACAAACCCTGCAGTCGCCCCACATAGCAGACACCATTGCAAATGTATGAGCCTGAGTATAAGTACCAAGGCAGACAGTTTTGCTTTCTTGATAGCCAGGAGGGTGCATGAACTTTGCTTTCATAAAGTGAGTTATAACTTTTATCTGATTTCCAGGGACCAAACATATGGAGCACCAAGAAATGGAGACAAGCATCTGCAATCCTGCAGGAGCTGGCCAATCCAGGGCATTCATGTTAATGTCCTTCATCATTGTATTACATGGGTTAGATGCACTTGTACAAGCCTATGCAACTCCTGAATGGTGATGACAACTCATGTGAGTTACTTCTGTGGGAATGAAATAAACTGAACTATGAAATGTGCTTGTTTTAAGTACCTACTGCTGCCACATACCTTGCATGTCATTACCTGTGGGGAAAATATATGGCGCACCTGAGTAAGTAAGAAGACCGCATTCTCCACGACGCACACACCCACCGATAACTTTCAAGAAACGGACAAACATATCACGGCTCTGGCTCCCACCACGCGACGAACCCATCGCCTCCCGTACCCGAAACCAGCGGCAGCCCAGCCTCCTGCAACTGACGAGTTATATGGCGCACCTGAGTAAGACCGCATTTTCCACGACGCACACACCTACCGATACCTTTCAAGAAACGGACAAACATATCACGGCTCTGGCTCCCACCACGCGACGAACCCATCGCCTCCCGTACCCGAAACCAGCGGCAGCCCAGCCTCCTGCAACTGACGAGTGCATTTTCGAGCAGTGAAGATCCGCGTCGCAACAGACACCTACAACAATATTCGTTCGACCAGAAATCACTAGCAGCACCAAAATCACCGCTGGCACATCTTTTTCAACTAGGTCATTCAAAGACTCGCCGAGCAAGAAGTCCAGCATGCCAACTATGCTCTTAACTTACCTCATATTAAGATAACATGTTAGCGATTTTACCAAAGGACGTGCATCTTGCAAACAGTTTGGTGGGAAAATTCCAAAGATTGCAGCATTGCACATCCTTTTCAAAGCGCTTGTTTCATTCCTGCTCCTGCCATACCAGCCACCAATCACCATCCAACTTGCAATTAAACTCAAAATCATAGCATTCAAACACACCACATACCGGCACTTTTGAGATAGAATCATGACATTAAATGGCACCCAAATATCACGTTTGTGGGCAGCACTTTTGGTGGTAACGGCTTCTTTTGGGTTCTTAAATGTCATCGGGAATTACGTTCCCAAAATGGGAGTTTGTGGCATGCAGCATTCCAAAACTTATTACTATTGTATAGATGATAGTAAGTCAACCACTTTTTCAGAAATCAGTAGATGCCGGTTTTTGAAGATTCGAGGATATCTTACTTATTTAACAAGGGTATCATGTCTCCAGGCCCAACCAGTACCTATACTTGTAAGATAGAGATGGTCCATAACCCGGTGGGAAAAAATCGCAGTACTTGGTTGCCCTTCTCACAATGGGGCCTATAGGGAGACCCGGGGAGAACAAGCCGGAGTACAAGCCGGAGAACAGCAAGTTTTTAGCAAAGTTAGCCAAATTTAATTAAAAAATTGACGTGTTTTGGTATCGTCCAGATACGGGCCTTCCTCAGAGGGTGTTGAAATGGCATGATATGCCTTAGAATGAGAAATATCTATAGATTTGTAGTACAGGTCCTGCATTATCTCGGCGTTGTCTTGCGCCACCAGAAGATGATATATATTTGTAGGTGGAAAATAGCAACTTTAAATGCATGACTGAAAAGCTCTATGATTTTTCTACCGCAAACTTAACAATTTGTGTTGCTGCAACTGCATAAATGTTTTTTCTTAGACTATTCATCACAGCCTGTCATTTCAGGACCGACCCGTGGTACTTGTACTTGGTTGCCCATTGACGAGTGCTAGAATGCCATCACAATGTGAATGCGCCAGAACTCCTGTGCATGGTTTGGTTGTTTGTCTTGGTGTGGTGGGAGTGAGGAGGGTGGAAGGTGAGTGAAGATGCTTGGGATTATGTGCATCGTAGCTGCGAGTTTGAGGTATTCAGTGAGACAAAGTGGAATTGGTTGTCTTCAGTTTTCACACAGCATGTATCCACACTTCTAAAATTACTTGGGATTTAGTTTTGGACCGCTATTAAGTCATTCCAAAAAAGGTAAATAAATACCGGGGGACTGATCTATAAATGTTAACCACTGCAGGCTGGTGCAGAATCACCTTGGTATAACCTGCTCTACCTACAGCATGGTGGGTAGGTACATAGGTACTAAGGTATCTATATACAACATAAATGCTAGGCTTGGGTTTCCCATGTGGGGTCAAATATGAGGCTGGCCTCTTTTCAGCTTGTGGTTATAATTGCTGTAACCTGACAGGAGGCAATGCTGCTATGTTCCTTGCTGTCAGGCATAAGGTCTTGCCGTGGCAGTATTAAAATTGTCCCTACATAAGATCATAGGGAACTTGGAGAAGAGGAGAGGGATAACAGGAGGTGCAGGAAGAGAGGAGGAGCACAAGTGGAGGAGGAGTGGAAGGAGAAAAGTGACAGAAAGAGAAGGTGAGGAACTGAAAGAGGAGAAGAGGCAGAAAGAGAAGGATAGGAAGAGGAACACTTTTCATATGTTTATATTAAGTATGTAAAGGCCAAAAGGACAACATGTTAGTGATGTCGCATACATAAGGCTTTCATAGACAGTTGCATCTGCCTAAGACTCATTAAAAAACCAGGGTGTGATGCACAGTGGTTGTCCGCAACTTAGTTTGTCAGTAAGCAGAGGATGCACCTGATTTATCATTTCGATATTGTGTAAGTCTGCATGTAGATAGGTAATGATAAGTAACTGAGCTTTGTATGATGCACCTGTGAATGCATATGTATAAAGTTTTGTTGTTAACCTCTCAACTGTATATTTCTTATTAACATGTACCATTAAGCAATCTTTGCATGTATAGGTGAGCTAGTAGCACTACAGAGATATGAATGGGATCAGTGTGGCACCCTCACTCACAAGAAGTGCTCTGTTCCACAGAAATGCAAAATTGCATGCTGACACTAATTTTTGCCAGAAAAACATTGGGAAAATGTTGAACCATTAAAGGCAGTATGTGATGTACTCCAAGCAAGGCCCATTGTGCAGACACTCATTCCACATTAGACAGACCTTTGCTTGCAGGCAAATTTGTACTCCGACCACAAAAATTTTTGTACTCCGCCACCAGCAAAAAAAACTAAATTTCCCACCCTGCTCCCATTTGAGGTTTCTTCATGGCCGCCTGAATGACACTTTGGGCCTAGAATCATTCATTTCCTCCCCATGACATTCCAGTATCAAGGGCAAACTGAGTTTGGAGAAGGGGCAAGAAAATGGAAAATAACAAAGGATCCCCTAAAACCCTACAGCAATAACAGTCACCTCAAATTTGGTCAATTTTCTTCTTTAAGGAGCACACATAAAGGGGGCCCTGAAATACACAGAAAGGTGCACCACTATCCAGTACTCAAATAAAGGGGTCCCCAATGACATAGAAAACTGCACAGCTGTCCAGTACTAGGGAGTTCAGCCTTTTTTTCTAACAGGTGTGTTATGACAACCACTTACACAACAATTCAAATGCCATGGGATAAGGGCATCCATAGTAACCACAGCACTGTTCAGGGACCCTACCACAACTGGGATTAGAACCCTGCTTACCACATGACAGCCAGATGTATTTATCACCAGGCAACTGCACCCTCAGGTTTAATTTTCTATGATGCAGAAACACAGAAAATTGGCTTTGACTAGGTGAAGACGATTCGATTACTGTCTTATGTTTATGGCCAATATAACCTGCTTTTTTGACTCACAACTTCCTTTCATCATTTCAGTAAATAAATTGCTGAATCTGGAGATTTTTTGGCAGGCATCACTGTATAGGCCTCACACATAGTCATGCTCAATTTTGGATGGTGTATAAGCCTGATGCATGGCTGCCCTCTGTTTTGGAGCATGTATAAGCCCAGTAAATAACCACCCTACAATTTGAAGGGTTTATATGTGCTGCCTTGAATAAGTTAAGATACACAACAAATTGCAACAACAAAACAATATCACCTGCCCAAAGCATTCCAAAGGTTTTTGTCAGTCTGTCCAATTTGTAGATTTGATTTTGGGAAAACTTCACATTCCAAAAAACTGGAATCCAAACCGCACCTTTCTAGCAAGCATTAACCCATCATTACATGTTATACTGCAGACGCTTGCTTATAAGAGATTGACACGGAGAACATTTATTATACATGACTAAAAATCTGTTTCTAAAGCGCAACTAATGTTGACAATGTACTGAGGAGTCTACTTGATATTATACAACATTTAATTAACACAACGATCAGCCAAAGCTCTAGTTATTCTTACGACCGCGCCGCCTTGACCATGTGCGACATAAATTGCGCATTGCCGAAGAACAAAATGCTGGACAATTATTCCCTCCTACATTCGACTGGAGACAGCGAAGACTTGAACATACTTACATTTTACCGCTGGAGTACAAATAAGAAGCAACGAATGCAAGGGCCGTTGCAAGAGCGCGCCCGCGACACCAGCAGCCCCACACCACTGCGGCAACGTATCCCGACCTCGCACCGGCTAATGCGGCAAGGCTCCGGCAATACGTTCTTTTTCGTTCGTGCGCAGCTTATTGCGCACATTCGTGCGCAAAACATTCGATGATTGCGGTTTGCGGGATGGTGGTATATGGAATCTGAACAGAAAGTACACGGCATAATTCCCACGTTTCAGTATGAGTTACTACACTCAATTAAGCACGAGAAATCACAAGTGGTAATGCTTCAAAATAAAGAGCTGTGCTAGGAAAAACGTTATATGACGTCAATAAATGTGGCTTAAGCAAAAGATGACAGACCCAAAGATGACTGCACGCCCTGATTGCACGCTACGAACTCGTCGATTCCCGCCGCGTCCTTGCTTGTTTTGATGAGTGCGTAGTAGCGTGGGCCGCAAACACGTGCGTTTGCTGATGTTCTTGGGAGAAATTGGAGAGCGTGTTTCACCAGTCGCACCTACCCGTTCTACATGCGAGGCTTAGGATATTGCGCGGGAGTTTGAATCTGAAGTTAGCTGTGTCGTGTTTTTAACTGCCGGAGGCGGTCCTAGGTAAACAAACAGTTTTAAAAGGAGTACGCATTCACCGGCCAACATCCCGAAACGTCGGGCTGGGACCATCTGTCAGAGACTGAACCACCCTATCATTGCACATTATGCATAACCCTGGAAAAAGCCGTGAAATATCTGAATGACCATGAAGAAGTGAAGTCATTGTAAGATGTTTTAGGCATTCAAAGAATAGTCCCCATCAATGGGGGTGTGGTTTTGCCAAGAAGTTTTGTTTTGGGGGAGTTGGTTGGGCTGGTCTGGGGAAATTGCATAATGTGTCCCCAAATGAACCCTGGAAAAAGTTTCTCCCCTTTCCCTGCTTTCATCTCAAAATTGGAGTGCCTAAAGGCCACCAATTGGACAGGGAATTACATCCCTACCAGAAGTCATCTGATACATCCAGTCATTACCCATGGAACCACTTGCCATCCACTCATGCTATTATGAACAAGCTTGCAAAAGGCCCAAGTGCTGCACTGCAGCTGGAAAGCCATTGTGCTCTGATGCTTGAGTACATGTCATTCTTCCAGTTCCTGGTAGATGGTAAGACTAGGTGGTAGATGGGATGCTAAGGCTGCTGATAGCATGGGTTTAGGAACAATGGGATGGGGAGCCACATCCCCCAATTTTTGAATGCTTAACATTACCCATAGGGCAATGCTCTCTTAAGAGAAGTGAGCTTAAAGATTGCCATTTCCTCTCCCCATACTTCATGAGTCATTCACTTTATGGCAAATAAGGGAGAAAAGGTAACTGTTTGATATTTTTCAGCTGCTTTCACACACAGAACTTGGGTTTATCACTAGTTCCAAGGCTTTGCATTCAGCTTTGATTTTGCTGAGTAGTGCCTATGCTGTGATTGTCTCATGTGCCTTTGGGCCTTTCCATTGATCATGCACCAGTGGCTTTGGGTCTTTCAGGTCAGCCTCTGTACTCAGTATCACTGATGAGGAAAGGAAGGTGGTCTGTCTTTGCCTCCCTGGTGATAATGATTATCTTGTTTTGTTATTTTTCCCACAAATAACAGTCTGCACCCATAGATAGCAGGCAGGAGACATGCACCCAGAGATACAGGCAGGAAACAAACTAACCTTGACTTTCTTTGGCTTTGTAAGGATATAGCTGTGCCAGTGACATGTGTTTCAGCAATCAGTGATTTTTCATGGCTGGCTTTTGCTTTTGCTTGCAGCTCCCACATGCTGCATCACGTGCATAGCTGATAACAAAACCAGGCAGTGATTCTCAAGGGCAAATAGCACATTTACAATGACCAATTGATGGCAGTAAGAGAAATGCCTGCCTGAAATGTTGTGTACCTTCTAACTCACAATATAAGGGTATCTTCAAAAATGTTTTGTCATTGACCATCTTCAATCACCCTTATAGCTCAAAGTTACTTAATGGAGCAGGATGATATTTGTTCACCTGCTTGAGCCATATTCTTTGAAAATAGCCAGATTGTTTTCAAGCACAAGCATATACCTGTTAACCAATTTTGGGATCCAATGCAGCTCATGACTCACAGCCATTCCATTTTTCAGCTTATTTTGGACACTGCTTCCATTAAATAACTTTGTTCATAATTCAGGCAGTGTGCCGCAGGGTGCTGGTAGTGTAGTGGTTAACGGTGTGCCGCAGGGTGCCGGTAGTGTAGTGGTTAACGGGTGTGTGTTAACCACTGCGCGTCTGGGAAACCAGGGGTACAGGGTTCGATTCCCCGCGGCGCCCGCCCTTCCTGCCGCGGCGAGAGGCAGGCGACGCCATATAGCCTCAGCAGCTGAGTGCGTCGTAAAGCCCCAACGACATGACATAACATATTATTACCATTTAACTTGGTTTGCACACTGCCCGCAGATCACCAGGTCTTCTCGCCAGAACTGTAAGGTCATATGATCCATTATCAAAGGATAAAACATATGGGATTTTTAGCTGTAATGGAGTTGGCACTCTGTCGTGACATCAGTCTTGGGACCTGCCAGGAGCCCAGGCAGAAGTAATTGTCCTCATCTTCCACTCTCGGTTCTTGCAGGGTGCTATATGCTGGTCCCAAGGTTTAAATGAGTACCTTTCAGCCATCCTGCATGCGAAGGTGGTGGGGTCGAGGGAGGTCTGATAGAAATTGCTCAGCCTTAAAGTGATGGACCCTGCACTAGCACACATGCAAAATAAAGTTAAGATGTGGAATGCACCAAACATGTGTGGTGCAATTACTTCCTGGGCATCTTTAATGACAAGACAGCTTTGAATTTGCTGCATGCCTTGTGCTCATGTCAAGTGCCTGTCACCAACAGAGGTGTTAATGCTTCATGTAGAATGCTGTTGCATGGTCCATTGATGGCCAAACTGTTCCCCTCAGTGGTGGGGCTTGCATCCCAATGAGAGACTTCAAAGCACTGCATAGTTAATAGCACCCACTATTTTCAGACCAGCATGTCTCCCCCAAAGCTGCTGGCCTGTCATGCCTGCTCGAGAGGTTACATGTCCAAAGGTGAGCATTGCCACATGCCCTTGCCACAAGCCCTTGCCACAAGAGCTATGGTTGTGGATATGCATCCTTGTGTGTAGTTTGTGTTTGGTGCAGATAGTGCGCTCTCAGTATAGCTGGACTCCTCAGCTGGGTGGTGTGCTCTACCTCTTGCACATGTCCGAGTGCCGTGCCTCGCCCCCGGCAGTGACGGCCCAGAACAAGAAGCGGTGTCCGGCGCTACTCGACTGCGGCCACAGCGTCTGCGAGGGGTGCGTGCGCAGCGCGGCCAGCAAGGGCCCGCTGCTGGCCTGCCCGCAGTGTCAGCAGGTGGGCACGCTCGGCGCCCGGTCTGCGCGCGCGCCAGACGCGCTCCAGTGGGAGAGCGCTGCTGCTGCTCGCCCTGGGCTGATGTCGTGCAGGCGTCTGGCTGTCCGGGTTTGTTTGCTCTCCATGTGCGATATGTGACTGTGGGGTTCTAGGTAGTTCACATAATTAGTTGCATGACATAGTTGAAATTAGGATGATAATCAGAGTAGGTTTCTTTTACAAATGCTTTTTTCTATTTTTTGGAAGGTGCAATTCATTGATGTGTTATTGAATGAAAGCTGGGACGGATGCTACCTACAACACCCCCAACCAGACCGTGACTCACGATGGCAATAGGCCTTCATGGTGGTAACGAGGTTTATTGCTCCCAGTTAACAGTTGTGGAGGACAAGAAGCTGCCATCAGACGCCTTCATCAATGGCTGTCTCGTTATCAACATGAGACCACCGCTTAATGAGTAAGTAATCGCTGCCATCGAGTCGAGTCGGGGTTAGTCTATGACGTAATGAGACTGTGAGGTGATTATATTATCACGAGGACAAACTGACGGCCATTGCACCGCCTTGCCGACCGTAACGACCAGAGCACTGGTAAGTGCGCTTCAGTCGCCTCTGTCGCCATGGCGACCGACGACCAACGGCGGCGGGACCAGTGTAACGCAGACTTCATTGGCAGGGACACTGTCGGCTTCGTCACGCAGAGGAAGCCACGGCGCGTGTCGGAGAAGGCGCTGAACTCGGCGGTGTCCGAGAAAGGTAAGAGGCCGGCGACTCCGACCAGCCCCCGGACGCGCCGGGCAAACTTCCTACACTGCAAATTGCGATGTTTTTGGAGCTATTTTCAAAACTTGACATGTTGTAGCCCAAATATATAATTATGATTCGCCCTTGGGTCTTGGGGTATTGTATTTGATTGCACAGGTTTCATGTACATATTTCAATTTGTGGTATTTTTGTTTAGTTATGTTTAGTTTTTGGTCCACCTGACCACAGATATTGGGCAAGACGATTGTTGACTTATTCAACCAGCACTTTATTGACTTCTCGTAAATCCTTTTAAGATATTTCAACAAAACATGGGGTGGCGGGGTCAAATAGCACCACATACGCCGACACCGCGGAGGGACAGCAGATGTGCTCGCTATTCGCAGATAAATGCGAAGAGTGCAATGTGAACCACGGTTCACTGACCTGCCCGAAATGCGAAGACTGTCGATTTTGTCAGAGCTGCTTCAACAAAGTGAGTGCAAGCGGCATGGAAACCTGTTGGAAGCGCCGAGGGAAAGTGAGTGGCTCGCTAAACCATCTCTGGTTCAACCACTTCTGGCTCATTTTTGAATTGTTTTTAGACGAATTATTTGTCGTAAGGAGCGGCCTTGTGCATGGTCCGATGTATGCATTCGTTCTGAATCATAATTGACGCTGAAAATGAGTCATCAGCTGGCAGCCATCGGCTCTGCGCTCAGGTACACCAGGGGTCGAGGCTCCTGTCGCGTCACGTTCCGCGCGCGGCCACACCGGCGGCGGCCGGCTCTGGCGACGGTGGCGCCGCGGCGGCCGACCAGTACTGCCCTCTACACGAACGCCGCCCGCTCGAGTACTACTGCACGGATGACGACGTGGCCGTGTGTTCGCACTGCTCCATCTCTGGCGAGCACAAGGGTCACACCGTCGAGACCGTCAGCGAGCGGGTGCGTGGCTCGCCCTCTTCCGGCGCCAAACGCCCGTTCCCATCGGGAGGAACGTGCAGATGTGTGCGTCTGCGCTGTGGCGTTGGTCGTACTCGCGCATGTGACCCGCGATGCTCTGCTGTGGGAAGCGCGGAATGACGCGCATCCGTTTTGCAGTGTGTGGTAGATTTCTGATTGCTCCCAAGTCCCCTCTGCTTGCATAGTTGCCTCGATGGGTTTCGTGCCGGCGCCGTGGCGTGCGCACGTGGTTGAGTGGGCGAGTTATTGGCGCGTTAAGCCTGGTCACTGGTGCCTCGCGTGCTCGGGTCAGACGGCGGGTGGCCCGCTGCGCGTGCGGTCGGGTCTGCCGCGACCCGCGCCGCCCCGGTCGCTGACGGCCGTCTCGCCCGCCGCCAGAACGCCCGACGCCGGCCGGAGCTGCTGCAGGCGACGGAGCGGGCACGCAACACCTACCTGCGCCTGCGCATGGCCGCTCAGGTGAGTCCCGCCCGGCCGGGCGGGCGGACGGGCGGCGCCGGTCGGCGGGCCGGTTGCTGACGGGGGCGCCGGGGTCGGGTGCGGTCTGGCCTCCCTGGGCGGGCCGCAGGTCGCGCTGGCAGCTGACCGACTCTGGCACCTCACGGGTCGCCCGCTGGCGTCGAAGTTGGCCGGCGTTGGACAACGCGCTCAGCTTGACGGCTTACCAGCGGCTTGGAGTGACGGACAAAGCTCGGTCTGACCGACCTGTCCGTGACGCGGTATTGAACCAGCTCGCGGCGGCTGATTTGTAATGAGCCATTTGCGATCACCAGTGGCCTGTATGCTACGACCTCGTCATTTGACATTGGCTGCCATTTACGCATGCCTCCTGTGCTCAAAATGCACCAAGGGAGCGCGTTTGGGCGCGGAATCGCCAAGTCGTTACACCCTTACAATGGCACCGTTAAGCTTCATCTGAATGCCAAACAGCATCTATGAATAGAACCGTGCAGGAGGAAATGCTGAGGAATGTTCTGTTGGCATAGCGGCTAACGTTAGACGGTTCTGACGTTCGAGCAGTGATGAACTGATCTTCCCTACGGCCCCATCTTTTGTCTGGGTGCTGCAGTACACACTCAAATTGTATTTTGGAGCCGAGACGGAATGCATAACCCATTACCGCACAATGCGCTGGTCGCACAGTGCGCTGGGCTACAGCGGGAGCAAACCAGGCGACTGGGTCGGGAATAATATATATATTTCTGATAATGCAGATTTTGTGGTGTATTCTAAACTAACGTCAGCAACAATTCCTCTCACCAGGCAGTGTCTGGAAATATTTGATCTAACCAGCATAGGCTATCTTTCCTTCCGAAGTCTTTCAACTTCCCGTTGAAATGCGGCGTTTGGACCGCGCCGCTCAGCGTCGGCTCTCAGACTACCCCCAGTGGCACGCTGACAAACAGACCCGCTCGGTGCGTCAGGTTGGGACGCTGCACTCTCACCTCACGCGCAGCACTTTTCACAGACCCGGTAACAGAACGGTCAAGGTATCACGCGAATGTTTGTGGCACATGGGGCGTCCCGCCTCTCGCGGCGGGTAGCGAATCAGTGTCTGCGCGCCCTCTCACTAGATGGCGGTGCGATCACCAGGGCGCGTACTGCGTCAGCTCTTTCTTGACGGGGCCGATGCGACGGCTGTTCGTTATGCTTGGACTTGCGCTCGAGCGCCTTCAGCTTCAGGTAGAGCGCCTGGTCGCGCTCAGTGAACCAGGGCGGGAAGTCGTGCGTCTCCAGGAACTTGATGGCCTTCAGCTGGCGGCCCTGGTTCCAGCTCCCGCAGGAACTTCTCCTGCAATAGGACAACGCGGTCAGCGGCTGCGGCGGCTCGTCTGTCGCCGCGAGCGCCCGCCGGCCTGACGTAATCGACCTGGGTCAGTGCGGCAACCCGGGACCGTTAGCTCTTGTAACCGGCGTGGTGGTCACGCCGCCAGTGCGCGTCCCCCCCCCCCTTCTCCGCCGGCGGGGGGGAGGGAGGGGGGAGTGGCCGCCAGACCAGGACCGCCGGCGCCGGCCGGTCGCCCACCCCGGATGGGCTGCTTAGCCCGCTGGTTAGCGCCCGACCACGCAGCCGGGCTCGAATCAGACCCGCGGCACCGGCGATTGAGTGCGAAGGCCGTATGGAGATTGTGCGCCCGTGTGCCGCACGGGCCAGGCCGCGAACGGCGGGCGGTCGCGGCGCGGCCCGTGCAGACGGTCTGCAGCCGCTGCCGGCCGGATGAAAGCGACGCTGATTGGCGCCGCGCGCCCATCTTCCGCCGCTGTTCACGGATGGGATGGCTGCAGCCGGCGAGAGGTCGACAAAGGGCCGGTGCCGCTGCGCCGCGAGCGCGTGTGAGCGGCGGCGGCCGGCCGGACCCCGCGGACGAGGCGGCCATGCTCGGTACCGCCGGGGCCGCGCGAGGCGTCGGGGTCGGCGCTCTATTGAGCCCGGCGCCGGTGAGGTAACGTCCGCCGACGCCGGCGGGGGCGAGCCGCCGTCGTGCGCGCCGTGCCGGCACCGCCATTGTGGCCGGCCCCGGCCGGTGGTGTCGGCAGGCGCCGGGCGGACGGTCCGGTGGGCCGCGCGCGGCGCCTTTCAGAGCCGTCCGGCCGCTCCGCGCGCCGTCGAATTGGATCGGCTGGCGGCGTCGGCGGATGGTGCGGACGCCGCGCCGGCCGCCAGCCGCCGGCCCGCTTCCGCCTGTGTCGGCCACCGCCGGCCAAGGCCGCGCCGCGCTTGTGGCGCCGACACGGCCAGCGGAGCCGGTGCGCCAGCGAGACGCGAAAGACAGCGGGTGTCGCGGCGTCCCCACTGCGCTTAACGCGCTCTTCGCGCCGGACTCTCTGCTCACTATAGGCATGTCATCACTGGTCAGGAGCCAGTTCGCGAAGGGATTTATGGCTTTTCATTCGCCCCGATTTTTTGCTGCCCTTTTGTGACTAGACCTGAAGGGTTGACTAGAACCTATTGATGGTGCGGCTTCCAGTTTATTTCAGCTGACCCCACAGTGAATGTGGTGTCGAGAAGTAGACGAATCACTGTCACTGAAAAGCCACAAGTCAGCTCATGGACATGCTTCAGGCGATCACCTGATGAAGCATCCGCCCTGTCCGGATGCGTGGTCCGTGCTGTCGGCGTCCCTGAACGGGCCCGGTGGCGCGCGGTGCCCCTCCCCGCAGCGGCTCCCGACAGGCTGCCGGTGGCGTCGCCGGTGACGTCGGCGGCCCGGCCGAGGGCCGGCGCTGCGCGGCGACAGCCCGCTCCCTCCCGGACACAGTCGGCCTGCTGAATCACGCCCGGCACGGGGGACCTTCTACCACGCCCGCCGGCGCGCCGGTCATCCGATGCGAGCTTGCACAACGGCGGCGACGTGAACGTGTCAGCGATGCCGTGTCATTGGGCCAGACGGGCAGCTGATGGCCGCGCCATTTATGCCAGGTGGTGCACGATTTACGCCATCGGCATGCTTGGCGCTGAGACCTGATCGGCACGGGGGGGAGGGAGGGGGGGGGGGGGGGGGGGCAGTACCAGCGGACTACCGTGTTAGAGACACCTGTGCTGCCAGCTACGCAAGCTTATGTGGGGGTACATGACGGGTTATGCCACGAGCATTTGGCGTATTGATGGGAATCAGGGTGGAATGCCGCGCAGTGATCGGCAGCTGTTTCGAAAGCTTTCGTTAAGCTCATGTGGACCAACTCGCCGTTGGAGAGGGATAAGACAGGCATGTGTGATGGATTGCTTTGGTCTTTGGACAACCAGTCTAAATCCGTGTCTAACTCATCGAGCGGCGTTGTCTGTCTGGTTCGTATCCGTCTATGGGCGCGCGTGCGCACCAATCGGTGACGAAGTGACGGTTCGACGACGACGCATGACTATCCCCTCCGCCCTGTTGGGAGATGTGCATTATTGTGTTTCAGAGCGTACCCCCGGAATTTACACACACAGCCGAACAGTTATGTGCCCCTCAGACCCAAATCACCATCGCTACCAGGGCGCCCCGATCCCGTACGCACCTTCCTGTAGGTGCGCTCCTGGTGCCGCTGGTAGATGTACCAGTCGACGATGGGGCCCTTGAAGTCCTCGGGGAACGTCTTCTCGGGCGGCGCCGGCAGCAGCGACAGCGCCTCGTTGGTCACGTACAGCTGCACGGCGTTGTTGCAGTCCACGTTGAACCACCAGTCGCAGATGAACGTCACCTGGCTGAACACGGTGCCGTTCGGGCACAGGAACGAGTGCTTGTGGCCGTCCTGGTCGCAGTAGTGCCACACCTGGAACGGCGAGGGGTGCGGTCACGCGCCGACAACCGGGGTCGTAAGGTCACGTCCGGGAGGGAGTGGGCTGGACAGGGGGTGGGGGAGTGGGTTGGGGGGGGGGGGGGGCGAGGGGACGCGGGCGGCGTTCGGAGCCGGCCGCCGGGAGAGATACGATACTGCCGTCGCCACAAACGCGGTGCTCGGGAGAGATGCGGTCTCGCCGTCTCCGCTGCGCTCCGTCACGCCGTGCTGGCGCCACGGGGGTGGGGCGCTGCCGCCGTGCTGGGAGACGATGGGACGGCCGCTCGCCGTCTCGGACGCGTCCCCCGCCGCCCGTGCGTCATCATCCGCCGCCGGCGTCAGTGTTGGTCAGCGTCAGGTGGCCGCGCCCCGCTCGGATCAGCAGCGCCGTGACCCGCCGGCCCGGTCGGATCAGCGGCTGTGGGAGCGGCAGGCCCGCGGTCAAGACGGCAACCCGCCGGACGGGCCGCGGCGCGGAGTGGCTTCGCTCGCCCTGGCGCGCGCCCCGGCGGGCGCGCCGGCCGCGCACCGGCGCCACCGGCCGCTGCGCGGGGCCGCAGCCGTTCGCGGCTCGGGTTCAGACTCGCCAGCCGGGCGCAGCTCGCCGGCGACGCGGCGGAACGGAGGCGGGCGCCGCCGGCCGCTGTCGGGGTGTCGGGAACGGCGCGGTTACGCAGCCGGAAAGGGAGCGGCGATACCGTGGGGAGCCACCTCCCCGCCCCACCCGCTGGACCCCCATGGGCGCCGGCCGAGCCGAACGGTGGGCGCCGCGAAGGCTGCCGAGGCGCCGCCGTCCGGCGACGCGTAAAACACGGAAAGGAGAGCGCTTCGTGCTGCGACAGCGTCGGGATAAACATTCAAGCTGGCCGCCGGGGCCCGACGGAATCGATCAGCGCTGCTGAGGGCAATGCTGATGCGGCGGTGGTGGAGTCAGGTTCCGGAGTGGCGCTCACTTCGCGGTGCGAACAGAAAAAACACTCGTGGCGGCGAGTGGCGGCCGCGTAAACAGCTGAAGAGCGGTGCTCGTGTGGGGTCCTTGGGCTCGAGTGGAATGCGATCGACCGCCGTGAGAAGCGGCTCGACGCGTCGCGCACGCAGAAACCGCGCCGCGAATTTCTGCGCCGGCGAGGTCAGTGGGCGCGGAATCCGGGCGCTGGAGGCCGCCGGCCAGAGGGCGGTCTCCGGGTTGCTGGAGAGGGAGGGAGGGCGGCGCCTTGAACGCATCGCGGAGCGGACGGCTTGCCATCGGCGGGCGTGCGCTATCTGAGACCCGTTACGCCACGGCAGGTTCAGTGCGTAATCCGTGCCTGTTCGGCGTGATCTCAGCGGGTCGCGCGGTGCGCAGCCTTGGATTAGCCCGGCCCGTGCAAGCGAGACCGCCGGCGGCGGCAGAAGCGCGCCGCGAGGCCGTGCGCCCGCGCCGTGTCGTCCCACGATTGTCGCGGGGGGAGGGATGTGAACCGGGGCTGGTTGGCCGCCAGCCGCCGCGCCACCCTGACGTCCGGCCGCCCGCCGTCCGCGTCGGCGTGGCCGCCTCGCCCGCGGTCCGGTGCCCTTCGTGGTCTCGCATGTCTCCTCCGCTGCGACGGCGCTGACCGCTCGCGTGTCGCGCGCTCCGGCGCCGCCTCCGTCCGCCCCGAGGGTGCCGGGCGACCGGGGCCGGCGGTCGCCGTGGTCGCCACGGCCGGCAGACCGTCCCGGCACGGCTGGTCGCCTCGGGCTCGGTGGCTGGCCGCGGCGACAGTCCGCCCCGGTCGGTGGTGGCCGGTGGTGGGCCCCGGCCCGAGGGCGGCGACGCGCACCGCCACCCGCGGCCTCGGCCGGCGCCGGGGTGGGCCATCAGGGGCCATCAGACGGTGTGAGCGGCGCGGGCACGGGTTCAAGAGCGCCGCGACACCCCGGCCGAGCCGCATTGTTGTCGGCCGACGCTGATGAGGCCGGGCGCGCGCTTCAAGGTCCGGCCGGCGCGCGCTGGTCGCTCATGTCGCCCCCGTTATCGATGAGCGTCGAGATCGCGCATGCTTTTGCTCCGGCGGCGGCCCGAGCCGGTGGCGGGAGACTTTTTTTCTGGCTGCGGCCGAGCGCTGCCGACTGCTGTCCTCACGGATTTGGCGCCGATTGAGCAGGGTCGGTTTTGATGTACGGCCCCGCGTCTATTGATACAACAGGATATTAACTAGCGGCGAGGTGTCAACATCATGGCGTGGCGTGATGGATGACGCTTTGTGTTCCGTATAAGTAATCTGGTGATCTCGCCGAAGGTAGCGCCGCGCGCCCGCGCCCCGCTTCGGTTTCGTCCCGCGTGCGCCGTGGGATTGAGCTCTGTTACCAGGTGGCCTTACCCGCCATGGATCACGATAATAGCTTTACGGCACCGGCAATCGCACATTGAAGGACGAGCAGCGTACGCCGGCTCGTTCGCTGCTCTCGACGGACACGGCCGATTCGGCAATATGAGTTATCCGAACTTACGAGCCACGCCGGCTGGTAACCGCAATTCACGTCGTGCGCAAATGGTTTATGGTTGTTCCAGTCGCGGCGGCAATCGATTACGGGCCGAAATGACACCGTTCGCGGCCGGTAATGCGACAGGCTAATGACGTGACTGACGGATGCCCTCGCTGGCGCCCGCGGCTGGCCAGCGCCCGCCCCGTGGGAGACCGGCGCCCGGTTCGTCGCACAAGAGGGGGCTGCTCGCGCCGCGGGCCGCGCGAGCTGGGCTAGAAAGCCCGGCTCGCCGGCGGGGAGGGACGCTGGGAATCATAAGTGCCGATCGGCGCCGCTTGAGATTCCACGGGCCTCACCGCCTGGCTGGAGCCGACATTAAAAATCAATTCAAAAAGTGATCGGGCGGCAGGCGCTGGGCACCGCGAGGGGGCGTGCGCACCCTACCGTTTCCACGTGCCGGTGACCGTGGACCCCGAGTGAAGTCCACGGCCACCGCGCCTGTCACACGAGGCCTGTAAGCCTGGCGCTGAAGGATGCTCCAGGTGGAATTATGTCACATACGTGTCTGATGATAGCGTTCGTGCTGATGATATTAGGCGGTATCACGACGGTCGTTATGGGACCCATCACGGTGCCCGTGCTCGCGGAAGCACCTCACCATGGCGGCGAGCCGTGGGCGCCGGAACGGGTGCGGCCTCCTGTGCCGGCTGTCAGCGGCGGTGCGCGGCGGCCGTCGCGTCGTGCTGTCATCTGCAGCTGCGCAGACGCCACCGGCGGGCGGCGGCGTGTGTCGACGAGTGGACGACGGACGCGGCGCCAGCTTGGCTCGTGCTGACCGTGCGCCGGCGGTGCGCCACCGGCGGCGGCGGCTAGCGCCGGGGTGGAGCTCGACGCGCACGCCGCCGCCCGGCGGTGCTCAAGGCGGCTGAGGAGGACGCCTGGCTGGTGCAGCACGCGGGCTCTGCTGAACAGTGCCGCTGGTATGCGGCCCCCTGGGATCTGTGTACGCGGAGAGCTGGGTGCTGACGACGAAACGATTATCGCCCCGCGCTGGCGGGCTCGTGCGCCACCGGTCAGCCCGTCGGCATTTCGCTTCCCGGCACTGAGCCCCGAGTCGCATCGCCGAGGCCTGCGTCGCATCGCGACTCGGCACGGCACGCCGCGCGGGGGAGGCGGGCGCCGATCGCGGGCACCGGCGCCGGCGCCGCCCTGCGGGGGAGGATGCGACCCCGGCCGGCGCCAGAGCCGCGGCCTCTGACGCAAGGCGAGATAAGTGGGACGCTCGTGCCGGCTGCGGCCCGGCCGGCCGGCGGTCGCGTGCGGCGCGGCCGGGGCGCGGGCCGGCGCGCGCGCCAGGTGTCGCCGCGTGGGCGGCGGTGTCGGGTGTCCCCGCTCCGGGCCCGACCTGGCGGCGACCGAGCTCGTTTGCATGTGAATGCGCGATCGGAGGCGGCTGGTGTGCGGCGATAAACGCCGCTGCGGCGGCCGAGCGGCGCGAACAGTTCGCTCCCGGGGGTGGATGGATGGGTGGCGCGGTCTCTCAGAAGCACCCCGACTTGCAACACCTTTTTCACAACCGGAGCGGTCAGCTGCGGGCCGGCCAGCCGGTCGCGGAATGGCCGTTTCGAAAGTGTGCGGCGGACCGATGCGCCCGCCCTTCAGCATTGACCGGGCCATTAAGCGTGGGTTTCGATTGGGCCCAATCTGTCACGACGCTGACGGCTCCCGACTGGAGCGCTCAGCCGCGCCGAAAGGTCGGAAAACAGCCGTCCGGGGCAGTCGCATGACGAGCGAGTGAAGGCGACGCTCCATTAGTGGCCGCGCCTTTCATCACGGCTGCTCGGACGCCTGCCCTCGCGAAGGCCGCGTCGGTCGATCTCGGCGTGTGCTCCTGCCGACCCGCCACTCTCTGCGAGAGATCAGCGTCCGGCCGACGCCGGTCAGCGGAGGTCGCCTCCCCCCGCGGCGCCAGATGCGCCGCTTGTCGTTACAGGTGCGCTGTCGCTCGCCGCCCGCGCGCCGCGCCGAGAGGACCGCCGCCCACGCGGCGGCTGGGGCGCCGGCAGCGACGGCTGTCGACTCCGCCTTCCATTACCGCGGACAGGCGGGACGGTGACGGCCGACGGGACGAGCCCGCGGGCGCGCGCTTCGGACCGAACTGAGAAGGTGTCAGGAGTAAGTGGCACTGGCAGGGGTCTGGCGGAGGGCCGGCCATTGCTTAGCACCGCTGGCCGGCCGTCTGGGACGCCCCCGCCGCTCCCTCCGCCGGCGTCCAGTCCCCGGCCCGGCCCGCCCGGCCGCGCGCCCGAACAGCCGGGCGCGGCCAGCGCCGACCCCGACCCGGCGCCCCCACCGGCGATGGTATCGTCCGCTGTGCGCGCCGCCCGCCCGGGCATCACGAAAGTGACCCGGCGACCCGACGGCGCGCGCCGCGCGCCCCGTCCAGCGGTAAAGCGGCCGCCGCCGGCCGCGCTTGCCCGGCGCGGCTAATGCTGGATAGATTGCCGCCGGTGGGAATCACTTAGTGCGGCTTGGAGGCGCCGGAATCATTCAAATGATGGGCTTGCGCCGGCCGCGATCGACGCGTCGCAAGCGTCGCAAGCGCGGCCGTGACGGGCTGAGGCAAGCCGGCGCCCTGGTGACGTAACGCGTCCCGCGGCCGCCACGGCGCGCCCTGCGTGCGTCGGAATGGTAGAAAGCACGCCGTTTATTGATTGGACGTTCACGCAACCGGAATTAAAGTAAACGTCGCCGGCGCCGGGCGGCACGCCGCGCGCGCTGACGGAACGCGGCGCGGCGGCGGCGAATGCGGCGCCGTGTCATTGTGTCGGTGGCCGGCGACGTCGCGGCGCACCGCGGCGGCACGAAAGCGGCGCCCGGGCCGGCGCTGTCACACGTTTGTCAATACTGCGGGCGGCTGGAGCTCGAAGGAGGGGAGGGGGGGGGGGGGGGCAGGAGTGCAGGAGCGGGCTGGCCGGCGTCATGCAGTGCCCGGTTTCACCGGCGGCATGCGAGAGCCAGAGGTCATCGGTCAGGTGACGGTGCCGGTGTCTGTCCGGACGGGCCATTTGTAACCGCAGCCGCCGCAGCGGCCGTGAAACAGACCGAGGCGCGCCCTTCACGGCAGCGTGGACAGGCCCGGAAGAGCGTGACGTCTTTGCGGGGGGGCGGTGCGGCGGTGCGGGTCTAGGCGTCTGGTGGGGAGGGTGGGGGGGGGGCGATCTGGCGGTGGGGGGATGTTTTGCACGGGGTCCGGAGGAGCCGTCGCCGGGGTGTGCGTGGGAGGCGTCTCCACAAGCGCCTGGAATGCTGCATTATGCCTATGGCCTTGCGTGTAAAGAATGAGCCTAAAATACCCTTTATCCTCCCCAATCTTTCTCGGTACACCAGTCGTTAATCGGTGGAGCTACACATCTCGGCCAGATAGAGGTGATTATTCCATTGTAGTTTGGATTTCGTCCCCCGCTATCAATCAAACCGAGCACATATGGCCTGTATTTGACTAAGGTAAATTACGTCATTTCCTTCGCCAAGGTCGGTGGTCCCATGCGCCTCCAGCGAAGGTTGTAAGTCAAACGATATTGAGTACCATACTATAGTTTCGGTAATTGAATTGGCCATGATCGAAACCTCAGGAACGCCAATTTCCTGCTCCCTGCCACGAGTTCTACCAGTTCCGCACGCCGCCGCGTGGAGGTTACCCGATTGCCCGACCGCCCGCCGCGAACGGGCGGCGCGGCGACGCGAGCCTGGGCTTGTCGCCTCGGCAGCTGACTGACCTGGCACTGGGCGGCCGTGTCGGCGTACATGCCCCAGTAGCGCTGCTGGCTGCACTGGAAGGTCGTCTCTGGGATGCTCTGGTAGATCGGATAGTCGACGCCCGGGAAGCCCTTGATGCCGGGCGACGGCTGTAGCGTGGGGTACTCTCTCCGAGATCAGGCTGTTGATCAGGTTGTCGTGGTAGACCTCGGAGAGGCCGGGATGACGCGCGGCCGCCTTCCGCACCGCCACCACCTTCAGGATCTTCTTCCGCGGCGTCGCCTCGCTCGGGGCGAGAAACTGCTTACGAACCAGCTTCTTGGCCATGATCTTGCGGCGTCGCTTGAGCCGCTGCACGCGGAAGGCGCGCTCGTCGGACGTGGTCGAGCCGTGGCGCGACGCCGCCTCCAGCGTGTTGGCCCGCTGACTCAACTCGTCGCTGTCGTCAGCGGCGGCGGGCCGCTGAGGCCGGAGGCGGCGCGCGCGCCGGCCGCCGCCGGCCCGCCCCCAGCCGGTTCGGACTGGCCTCCGTCTCGACCGGCGGCGGCGCCGCCGTCGTCGCGGCTTCGGTGTCGTTGCTGCGGCGCGCGCTCAGCCGCCGGCCGAAGACGGGCGTCAACTGGATGTGGTCGAAGAGCGCGGCCGGGTCGTCGTCGACGGCGTCATCGTCGTCGTCGGCGAGCGGCGGCGCGGCGGTGGTGGTGGCGGCCGCCGGCTTGGGCGCGTCGGCGCGCACCAGCTTGCGGCGCACCACCTTCCGGATGCGGCGCGGCACCTGCGGACGAGCGGCGGCATGAGTGGTGCGGGTGGCGGGCGGCGGCTCGGGGCCATGAGCCGGCACTCAGCGTGCAGAGCCTAAGCTCTGGGCTTGTGAGAGTTGACGCGATCGCTGCCGCCGCATAGCGCCTGCCGCGGTCCGGCGAACCGAGGCGGCTGACTGTTGCGAAATGTGGTCGAGCAAATAGTTCATGCGAGCATATATGGAATGTGTGGATTGTGCAGTTGTATGCTTACTCGATTGGGTCATGTGAAACACTGTTGTCGGGGTCAGTTGTGTGAATGGTTTTAAACATGCGAATGTCAATATCCTTGATCTCGTAACTACACACATAACCGTTGCTCCCGATGGGTCAATTTCCGTCCATTAGAACTTGCTGCTGCTGACGGGGGTGTTGCTGGTATCGGTGCTTGTCTGTGGTAAAAATAAATTATGGAATGAGTCAAGGGGCTATATTGAGACATTGTTCAGATAACCTGACGTAAAAAACAATATTGTGGGCTCGAGAAACAAGACGGGGCTTTGCAGAAACGGTAAGAAATTACGCCTATTGAGTTGTGCCTGTTCAAAAACAGCAGCGCTTCGTCTCCACGACTCCAGCCGTGACATATGTAAACACCAGCGCCGCGATGGGGCGCCCCGCCGAGCGATTGACGTTCGGACTCCACGGGTCTGCCTGCGCCTAACCTTGAAAACAACTCTGCGCTGTTTTGTGATGATCGAGTGAGATTTATTTGGCGGCCAAAAGACATCGCTTTTACGAATGCCACAAGCTCAGAGGGTGCTCTGTGCCGCCGCCATCCCGCCGGCCGTAAACGGGAGTGTGGACATGCTTGGGTCGTGCCTTGGACAGACAAAGGCGGACTCGGTGGTGTTTGACATCCCGCTAAAATCCGCCAGCATTTCGTGGAAGCTGTCGGCGCCGTGCCAACTTAAAGGCCCATTTTATGACTTGATGTCGCTCTCAGAAACCCCGCCAATCAGCGTGAGGCGTGCGACATTTCTGCTGGTAACGGTGTCATCGTCACCCCGTTTGTCCGCTTCGTCCGTATGATGACCGGCTCACCAGCCCGCCTGGTCATGCTGAGTGTCGACTCTCGCCGGCGTGGCGGCCAGCCGCGGCGCCTTACCTGGTAGAAATAGCTGTAGGATTGCGACTGTGGGGCGAGTGCTGCACCTTGATGAGTCGCGGGCGAGTTTGGTGATGGCAGCGGGCGCTGTAAATGCATAGCTCGCCGGCCGCTTCCTCCTCCTCCGAGTTGCCTGCAACACGAGCGGAGCGAGGTGGTGAGTCAGCGATGGGCCGCGCGCGCGCGCGGTGCACGGCGGTGGGCTTCGAGCGTGACCCGCTCTCCCCGGCCCGCATTCACTGGAGAGGTGCAGGAATCTGCGGGACGTCCGCGCGGACTCTGCGCTCGACATAATTGGGGGCCGGCGTCTGCCCCGAATTACACCTCCCCGTCGGGCTGCGCGCGGGCGCGCAGTCCGCTCGGCGGCGCGCGGTCCGCGAGTCCGCGCCGTTTTCCGGCAGTCTTGGCTGGCGGCTGCGGCGCCCGCGAAGACCGCCGCGGCCTTGCGGCGCCGGCTAATTTGTGAAGCGCTCCGGCAGAATTAGGCCATCGCGTCGGCTGTGACATTGAGCTGCGCGCAATCGCGATGAGCCGCGACTAACGGCGGCTAGCGGCTAACAGCGCTGCTGACCGGCGCCGCGGCCGCCGACGCCGGCCCGTTGCGCCAGAGCTCAATCAAGCCGATTGCTAAACGGATGCGCTCTAATTAATCACGGAGCCGCCGGGTTGCGAGCCGGCGGTGAGAGTGACCGGCCGGCCCGTCGCGGTCAGCCGCCGCGTGCCCGCGCAGATGACCCGCTCTGCCGGCGGCGCGCCGAGCCGGCTGTGTGTGTGTGTGTGTCGGCCAGCCGGCCGCGAGCCGACGCCCGCCGGCGCGGCGCGCAGGAACACGAGGCGTCCAGCGTGTCGGACGGCGCCTCGCCAGTCGGGGGCGTCGGCGGTGTCCGTGTCTCGTCGATCACAGCCCGGGCCCGAGGCGTCCGCCCGGGCGGCGGCGGCGGCGATTGATTCGGGGCGCCGGCGGCGACGCCGCGCCCCGCTCGCACCGACGCTGAATCCGTCACGCGCACACTCATGATGAAGAGGTCCGAAATTGTTTCCTTGGATCTGATTAATCGACGCGCGGGGCCGCGCTTGATTTGCACGCAACGTGATCGGGCGCCGCGCCGTGACGGTACGCAAAATCGGCGCTGCCTCGCGCTCGTTGCCGGCCGCGGCGCCGCACCCGGGGCGGCGGCGGCGGCCGAGAAAAAACCGACGCCGCTGGCCGGCCGGTCACGCGAGCCGGTCGCCCGACCGCCGGCGGCCGGCCGGCGGCGCGGCCGCCTCGGGCGTCGGTCGGCAGCGTGCGTGACCGGCCGCTCTGCCCGGTCACGACCGGCGATCAGTGATCGCGCCGCTACAAGCCGCGCAACGCCCCCCGCGCCACTCAAGCGTGGCCCCGCCGTTGCGTTTAGCTCTTTACTACTGGACGAGAGATTCATGGCAGCACCGGGCGGCGCATCATCGCCGCTCGATGCGCCGTGCCGCAAATGGATTGGAGCCGGCTCGGGCCGGCTCAGGCGTGAAGTATGGAGCACACACGCGTGTTATGGCGCGTGTACGGACGGGGCTGGAGTGTGAACGGAGCTGCTGTGAGCTGTGGATGCCATAGCGCGCCAGGAGGATGCGCGGCCCCGCGCGGAGAGCGCAGAGACTGCATGAGAGAACACGCGAATATCGGAGAGAATGCGAGTCGGCGGCGGCGTGTAGCACCGAGACTGCGACGAGCGCGTAGGCGAGGAACCGACGATGGCCGCCGCCGGCGTCTGCCGGAGCGTGACTGATGAGGTGGCAGCGGGACAAGGCCCGGCCCGGACACTGCGGTTTTTCTGTAAACCCAAAGATCGCGCTTGTTTATGGGAGCGTGGGAATGGGAGCGAAGGCCTGGCCGGCGGGCGATGGGGTGCCGCCTCCTGCAGGGCACGGGCACGCTTCGGCGGCCAGCTGTGTGGGGGTCGTCACATCGTGTTCGGCACGCCCTGCTGCCGTCGGTGGCCGCAGGCCGGCGCAAACGCGTGCGCGCCGTGTGAGAGGCACAACGCGTAGCCCAAACGATGACTGTCCGCTTTTGCTACATCGCATTTGTCAAATCGGCGTCATTGTGCGGCGGGCGACAGTGTTGCCGCCGGCCCGTACCGGGCGCCTTTGAACTGTCCGGGCAGCGGCTCCCCTGACGTGTCGCTTTGTCGGACCGATGACATCAGGCCTGGTTGTGTAGGAGCCGCTTTTTGTGGGCGACATGCCTTCGACGCGTGTTCATCCTGGTTGGGTTGTCGGGCCATTCAGCAGATGTATTGCGTTTGGAGCAGTTACGGTTCCTATGCAGGACATACGCATTTACACTGCACTTTTGTCCTGTGCCTTGTTGTATGGCTACAGCAGTTTGAAGGTCCCGTCGCCTGGTGTTCCAATTACAACCAGCGGAGTGTTTTTGAAACAACAGCATTCTCACTTGGGGGAAACCGCCTGTATTGGGCGTGTTGCATTAACTTTATTTAAAAGCTGTATGGGCAGTGTTTGAGTGAGGTCCACCGTATTGAGTATAAAATTCTGCTATTTTTGTAATGCAATTTTATTCAACCGCACCGTTGTGATGCCAGCGCATGTCCCGGGACGAAAACTAGCATGGGGCTGCTGGAGATTTTGGAAATGGAATATCGACACGCCTGTGGAGACTGCTGCCCTAGATTATGCTTTCAGTTGTCTGTTTCGTTGTTTCCCGTTTGGAAGGTTCTAACAACGTCGTGTACTGCGTTCTGCATGGTATCAGTCAGCGTTGTTTTTGTTAGCCATATTTCTGTGTCTTTCGTTAAGTGCCAGCACAAGTTAAGTGTGTATCTCACTTTGTGTGGCTCTTGTCTGAATTGATGGAGCCAGTATGTGTGGCAAGCGAATCCGAATTGCGCGTGGGAAGTACAAGTGGTCAGAATCAATAAGGAGACATTCATTTTATGAAAAGTGCACTAGTAGGTCGACATTTCATGACTCTTCACTTTTTGTGCTGTCTCATGCAATGCAGTTATGTGTTCCGTGAAGTTCTCCTTGCTTCCCCGGAGTATGCACGGAATTCTACGTATTAATTATTAATCAAGCGCCAGATATCATCTCCGACAGTCACTGCTTATGACACCTGCGTAAGCATCGCTAAAACACGCACTGAATATTCATGGCCAGATCTTGAAGCACTGGCCTGCGTATTAATTCACGCCGCATGGCTATGACGATCGATGCCTGCGCTGCGTCCTACGCCGCTCGCCGCGGGCTGGCTCCCAGGCCCTCCGCCAAATCAGCCCTCTCACGCGCCGCCCATGGAAGCACCGCCGCAGTTTCCGCGTCGATCGGCTGTCAGCGGCACAAGCGTGGCCTTCATTACACTGGGGAGGCTCGTCGGAGCGCAAGGTCGCGCCGCGCCGGCCGCTTCCACGTTCGCTAATGTTTGCCCCGCGCGCGGGCCTCCTCCCTGACCCAGTTGGGGGCGGTCACACGCCGGGTCGGCGGCGGCGGCGGCGGCGGCGGCGAGGGGCGCGCCGCGCCGCCCTCCTCCAAATCACGAGCCGATTAGTGCAGGGCGCGGCCGCGGCCGGTGCGCGGCGATCGACCCGCGGGCTCGTGATGCCGGCCGAGCTTATCTAAATTTCTGGGAGGAGACGGGCGTGCGTGCCCGGCAAAGAACGAGACGCAGCGCAGGCCGAGTCACGCCGCTCGCGGTCCGTGTGCGGCGGAGTTTCCGCCGCACCGCACGCGAGCCTGCTGCGCCGCGTCCCGGCGCGGATAGCGCACGTCGCCGGCGGCCTGCATGGAGCGACTCGTCCGCCGCCGCCGCCGAGGCGTAATGTGTATGTACGCGGCGGCGTGCGAGCGCGGGTCGTGCATCCCCCGACCGCGGTGCACGAGCGGACCGGCGCGCAGCAGCGCTGGCCGGCCATACGCTTGGCCGACACAACCACTGTTATTTCCCGGCCGGGCTCGGCGGCGGCGACGGGCGGCGGGCGGCGGGCGACGTGCTTTTTGCCGGGCGGCGCCAGGCGGCGTGGCGGCACTGGCCGCCGTCGGCACGGCTGACAGGCGGCGGTGTCGGCCCTGCCGGCCCCCCTGACAGACTGACGGGGGCGCGGCGACCGGACGACAGCCTGCGACAGCCACCGCGTGGGCCGCTGATGCAACGCGCCGCGCATGCCATCATGCGCCGGCCGGTACCGCACAGCGCCGAAAAACTGGCCGGGCCGGCGTCGTGCGCACGGCGGTGGTCCGCTGCCGAGCGGAGGCGAGGCGCACGACGACCTGCCCGGGCAGGGCAGCCAGAGGGTCGAAGAGCGTGAGTCGGTCTGAGCAGGTGATGATGGGACACGACAGACCGGGGTAGCGCAGGAGCAGGTGGGGTCGGTTGAGTGGCCTGACCGGGCAGCTGTCATTCGATAGTTGGTGTGGTGTGCCGGATGGGCTGCTTTCAGCTGGCCATCCGGCCATTGGACGGCGGGGCGCTTACACGATCGTCTCATTACTCCTCCACCTCGGGTCGGCCTCGCCGGGTCAGGGATCGGGCGGCGGCGGCGGCTCGGGCTCGCGCCGGGTCGGGTCGGGTCGGAACGTGGCGGGGTCAGGCGGCGGCGCCGGCGGCCCCCGCCGCGCACCGAATGTACGGCGCCGCGTGCGACAGCCGCTTCACGAACGGCCGCGTCGGCAGGCCGGCGCCGCTGAGTGACGGCCGGCCGGGTGCGGGCCGACGTGCCGGGCCGGCCGCCAGCGGCGTCCCGGTCGGCCGGGACGAGCGGGCGCGGCGGGACACCGACCCCCGCCGCGCCCCAGCGCAGCGCCCGGCCGACGGGACCGACCGGACCAGCGGCGGCCAGACGGCGGGGAGCCGACGCGCGCAGCCGGTCACCGGGTCCCCTCGGAGCGGGGCTAAAGCCGGCCTTCAGATCCCCATGGCGTCGCCCAGAACCGGGCGGACGAAGAGTCACCAGATTTTCTCAGAGTCGCCACATAACCGGTCAAACTAGGAGCAGCGCCCTTGGACGACGGGTCGTCATATCCACCCCGAGCCATCTCCGAATGTAGCGCGCGAGGGACCACTTATGTGCCACTGAGCAGAGCCGACCAAGCGATCATCAAGTCCTTTCATCGGGTCGCCATCACACCAGGAGATTACTGGATGGGGGGTTACACCGGGTCAGACCCAGACTCAGACCCAGACCCAGACCCAGACCCAGACCCAGACTCAGACTCAGACTCAGACTCAGACCCAGATCCGGACTCAGACCCAGACCCAGGCCCAGACCCAGACCCAGACCCAGACCCAGAACCAGAACCAAAACCAAAACCAAAACCAGAACCAGAACCAGGCCCAGGCCCAGGCCCAGACCCCGGCCCAGACCCAGGCCCAGACCCAGGCCCAGGCCCAGGCCCATACCCATACCAATACCCAGACCCAGACCCAGACCCAGACCCAGACCCAGACCCAGACCCAGACCCAGACCCAGACCCTCCGGCTGCTCCGCGACCCACTGAGCGGCGCAGTCACGGCCGAGCTTCAGCACCGCTAGTGACTGCCGCCACAGCTGGCCAGCTGCGGCGTCCCGGGTGGTGATGGATTTGCCGGGCGGCGGGGGCCTGTGTCGAGGTGTTTGTGCCGGTGGCATTAAGTAGTTTACGAGCTGCGGGTGCTCCCAAGGGTGCTGGCGGGTCCATTGTTTGCGTGAGTTTTCCTAGATGGAGACATTCATTAACCGCATTCGCGCTTCAGTGGATCAGGTATAGGGTGTTTGGCGTGTTTTAATTAAACCAACTTGAATTTGTGTAAACTGCTGGTTTTCTAAATGGTGAATATGAACAGTCTGAGGACTGCTTAGGTACGGGCTTATTGCGCTCACAGTAATCGAACGGGAGGAGGTCGCGACTGCAAAGACCTCTGATGATGACGGCCAGATAAGATCGCGATATACTGTGCCGTTAAACTCGTCGTAAACCATTAGCTTGAATTGGTCCCATTGAGCTGCCTGCCCTACCATAATTGCCCGGCCACCCTGTCGCATGAGCCCCATCCGTCGGCTGCCACTGACCCTGCCCTGGTGCAGTTCCATGCAATCTGCATACTCTCAGCACTCATCGCCGTCGACCGCCGTGCACGTACCTCGGTAACCACTGCAGGGTCGGGTTTTAGAGCCGTGATCATGCAGTCTGCACGTCACGCAGACGATGAACCCGCTTGGTATTACTAGCAGCGCTTTTAAGCGTCGCGCCTGCTCCTTTTGCAATATTCTCCGACGCCCAGTGCACGACGGTATGCCTCGCCAGCTCCCAACCAGCGCCCCGCCAGCTCCCAACCAGCGTCCCGCCAGCTCCCAACCAGCGTCCCGCCAGCTCCCAACCAGTGCCCCGCCAGCTCCCAACCAGTGCCCCGCCAGCTCTCAACCAGCGTCCCGCCAGCTCCCAACCAGTACCTGCCAGCTCCCAACCAGCGTCCCGCCAGCTCCCAACCAGCGTCCCGCCAACTCCCAACCAGCGTCCCGCCAGCTCCCAACCAGTACCTGCCAGCTCCCAACCAGCGCCCGCCAACTCCCAGCCAGCGCTCCGCCAGCTCCAGACCAGCACCCCACCAGCTCCCAACCAGCACCCCACCAGCTTCCAGCCAGCTCCTAACCAGCGCCCCGCCAGCTCCCAACCAGCGTCTCGCCAGCTCCCAACCAGTACCTGCCAGCTCCTTACCAGCGCCCACCAGCTCCCAACCAGCGTCCCGCCAGCTCCCAACCAGTACCTGCCAGCTCCCAACCAGCGCCCGCCAGCTCCCAGCCAGCGCCCCGCCAGCTCCCAACCAGCACCCCACCAGCTCCCAACCAGCTCCCCGCCAGCTCCTAACCAGTGTCTGCCAGCTCCCAACCAGTACCTGCCAGCTCCCAACCAGCGCTCGCTAGCTCCCAACCAGTACCTGCCAGCTACCAACCAACTCCCCGCCAGTTCCCCGCACAAGAACAGCGGCCGCAGTCATCGGGGTTTGCCGGTAAATCAGAGGCGTTTGCGCGGCCGTTCTGGCGAGCGCGCTTGTCAGGCGCGATCACCGCAAGCCGGACCAGCCATGCGATGATCACGGTCCATGAGGACCGCGGTCGGGACGAACAAGACCGCAGCGGGCCCACCGCGCCGTCGGCGGCGGCGTCCGGCGCCGGCCCCGGACCACAGACACATGTCCGGCGCACTCACAGGGCACGGCGCTGCAGAGGAGCAGGACGGCGGCGGCGGCGGTCCACCGCATGGCTGCTGTTGGGCTACCCGGTGGCGCGCGGCCGACACTTTTCCATGGCCGGCGGGCGGCAGGCGCGCGCGCTCTCTCCCACCACGTCCGTCGCTCGGCGCGGCGCGGGCAGCACTGGCGGCGCGGAGAGCGGCGGCGGCGGCGGCGGTGGCGGCGGTGGTGGCGGTGGCGTTGGCGGCGGCAGCGGCGGCGGAGCGAGTACGCTGTCGGTGTCGCGCGACGCGCCGTACCGGCGCTGCGGGCGGAGGGACGGCCGGCCGTCGACTGCGGCGTGCCGCCGCCGCCGTGCGGTTTTCGCCGCGCCAGCCGTCCGGCCGCTCAAGGTGATCGGGTGGTGGCGGAAGCGTCTGCCGCCCGCGGGCCGAGATGCGTCTGCTGGGCGCGACTGGCCGTCGGTCGCGCCGTGTCGCCAGTGCCGCAGCGCCCGTCCGCGCAGGCGATGGATGGCCGGACGTTGCAGCGGCGGCCTTCGCCGGCCACCGGCCGGAGAGCACGCCGCCGGGCGTCCGCCGTCCGGCCGCGGCTTCGTCATCAAGGCTGAGCTGGACGCGGCGCGGCGGCGGGGCGGCCGGCCACCCGACCGACCGACTTGCGCTCGCCTCATTTCCATGCGGGGCGACGTGTCGCCTCCGGCCACCGCCAGAAACAAAAGGGCTCCTCGCATTCCTGGCTGTCGTCGCCGCCGACTCGCGGCCGCGTTCGCGTCGGTGCCGACGGGCCATCCGGCGGTGACGTCATGGTCGCCTGACGCGACGCCAGTCATCTCCTGACTTCGGAGCGCTCGCCGGCGAAAGGCACGCGCGGAGATGCGTGGCGGCGAGGGCGGCGCAGCGTTGCGTCATGACGGATGGCGCCTCAGCCATCACTCATCGCGCTGCTTTATGGTGACGGCTCGGGTGTAACAGCGACAGCGCGGCCGACCGGCGGCTCCGGCTCCTCCGGCGGCTCCGACGGTTCCGGCGGCTCCGGCCGGTGGGAGCAGAGGGCGCGCCGGGCCGGGCTGGTGAGGCGGCCCCTCAGTGCACGACATGTCATGGCGCCCTTGATCCTTGGCCGCCTCCCTCACCCGGCGCGGCAGTGTATTGTTAGGCACCGGCTGGGAGCATTATTCACCGGCACACACACACCCGCGCGCCCGCACACACACGCGGCAGGGCTGTATCACCCAAATTGGTGTCAGACGCATTAGGGGCTTTTGTTTCACTTTTTACTCGCGCACGTCCTGATGACGGCCAATTTGAAACGGGACGCAGTGTGAGAAAATGTGACGTCTTGTTGGCGCTCGCTCATTTTACCAGCTCGTAATCATGTTTGGGAACTCGCTCGTGTCTGCGCGAACAATGTGCACGCTTCACAGTGTGTACCCCTCCCTTCGCGCAGACACCGTTATGCGTCGCGTCGCGGTGGAAAGCTGGGGACTCGTCTAGGGGCGGTGTAATGGGCGCTGGTCCGAGTGATCCCTCTTGGACCCGACCGTGGCGTGCCGGCAGCCCTCCCCGCGCGCGAGCTGACGTGCCGGCGCGCGGCGGGCGATGCAGCGGCGGCTCTGACCTGAGTGAGGCGGCGGCCTTGACCCGCACGTGACCCGGCGGCCCTGGCCGGCCCGCGCTGCCCCTCCCAGCGTGACCCCTGCGGCCCTGGCCGGCCGGCCGGCCGGCCGGCCGGGGCGCCCTCGTGCGCCCGGCTCGGAGGCGGGATGGATCTCGTCACGGATCCTGCCGGCCCGACCGTGAGAGCGCCACCACCAGCGGGGCGGCGGCGTTTCCGGAGGGAACCTGCGTGGCGGGGTCCGGGAGACGTGAAGGTCCTGATGAGATTGGAGCTTGACGTTTGGTCTTGCGGTTCTTACTGATTATCGCTTGTCCTTCACGGGACTCTTTTCTCGGAAGTATCCCGCTTTCCGGCGGTGTTTCGTGTCTCCCGATTGGCCTTTTCTGGCGGGTTGTACACGATTGATGGCACGAACTCCCGCCACCAATATCTGGAGATCTCCGAAGGCTGCCGCTTGAAAAATCGTTCCAATCTCGCGGTGTCCTAAACAAAGCATTAATCCACATTACGGCGGCTCCTGCGGCGGCCGGCGGCCGGCTCTCGCCCGCCGCGCGCGCCGCTGCCGCCGCTCGTAATGCACGCTGTATCTGATCGGGTGGCGGATTGCGGGCCCGATAGCGATTAGGGCGGCCGGCCTCCGACCCGAGAAGGGGCTGGGGTCGCCCCGGCCGCGGGCGTCCTCGGCTGCCGCGCGCGCCCCTGCGACCCGGGAAGGAAAACAGGTGGCGCCGAGGGCTGCGCTGGGGAGCGCGGCTTCGCGCTCGAGCGAAGGACGGCGACCGTGAATTGAAGCACGGAGTGGGCGTGGTGCAGCTGGGCTGGTTAGTCGGGTACCGCGGCCAATCCGCCACGCTTAAGACGCGGCTCGTTCACGTTCCATTGGTGTTTGAATCGACTCGATGATTCATACGAAGCTTTGGGTTTAAGTGCCCGTGAATGTGGTAGCGCAATTTGCAATTAGTCAGCACAAAGGGCAGATCAAGGTCTACTGAAGCTCGAGTAGCTTACGGAGCCACTAAAACTGACCAACAATTTGAGGCTCCAATCAAGGAGAATGGTTTATGTCTGGGTGGTTTATGGTTGGAGGAAGCGGTCTGAGGGTTGGGCGCCAAGGCCGGCACAATACTTCTTCTCCGCCAATTGTGTCGATCGTGTCTTACTGCCCTTGTTGTTAATTCTGGGGCTCACTCGAAGGTATAATACTAATGCGTTTAAGGTGTACCTTTTTCACTGTTTTTTCTTCATTGAGTTAAGCTTTCACATCCATTGTTAATAAGATAAGGCTTCTTTTCGCTGAGCGTTGCAACTCATTGGAGTATTCATGTGTCGACATATTGCCATTCTGGATGGTTCACGAGTTGTGAATGATGCTGCCAATGTGGTGCACACTGCCCGTCGCGTTTACACAAGGTGCCGGAGGCGATGGATCGACCGAAAAAGCATTTCAAAGTTAAATGGCGCCGACAGCTGCTGCTTACTACCCAGGTTCAAACGGCACCTTCCTTCCTTGGTGCCAGGACTTTTCTTCTCATGCACGGGGAGGGGGGGGGGACTGTATGACCGTTTCAGTTGACGCGCCTAAAATTCCATTTGATTGTCATCTCTTTGCGCTACGATAACTTCCCGAAGCTTAAGCCTGGACATGAGAGCCACGGAAGGCCGTGTTTTACACAATTGTATCTCCATTATCCAAGGACTTGAGTCCATTACGCTACGACCCGATACGAAACGTAAAGGTGACAATACCTGGTTTCACTATGGAGTCAAGTCTATTTTGGGTTTGGACTTCTTATACCGACTCTAAGTGACCATTCAGTAAGCTGGAGGTACTGGCTTACCACGATATCAGGCAAATATAGTTCATTTTGTCCGAGCTCGGCGTTGGAACCTGTGCCCTATGGTCCTCGAGTGGTCACTTGTGACCATGGGCACAGGCCCAAGCGTCGAGTCTTGATGTTCAACCACTATTTGATTGGTGACGTTGTTTCACCAGTACCTCTTGGCGTATTAAGGACCGATTGTCAGCATAATAAACTCCAAAACTCATGCCGATAAACCAGGGGCAAGGCCTTTCTTGCTCACAAAGAGGATCAAAGTTTGTACCGTTACAATACTGCAATGTTACGGCAGGCGGTAATCGCTTACGTCAGTTTTGCGCCGTTCAGTTCTGGGCCCTCGCGTTGGTTTCTGATATAAGAAGCTGATGGAGAGAAGTGGTATATACAACACTTAGATTTGTTAATTATTTTGAAAATGGCCTCTTAAGTTACGGTGCTGCCCGGGTTATCCGAACTGCCATTGAAATGGTCCCAACATTGCGTACCACTGCATGGTGGGTAAACCACGTCGTTCTTTGCGGACTGCGAGACATATTTTAGAAGCGGCCACCCCACAGCGAGAAAGATGCATTGCGGGCTATTGCGAATTTCTTGTCCTCGTCTCTTTGTCAACACCTCCGCCGCTTACAGTATTCTTTATTTTCAGAAGGCCTTAACTGTGCATATTACGCCATGTGAGGGATGAAAAATGCTGCCAGATTCCCCATAATTCGGATTATGTGATAAGGCGATGTGCTTGCGACTTACAATAAGAATGAAGACCAGTTGAGTGCACTGTCTACCCATAAGCATGAAAGTGACACAGAATGCCCATACGTGCCATAATTATACCGCATCACAATCTTACTATCCCATGTTCGACCCGTTATATAGCCTAAGGTGAAAAATACAGCGAATGACAACCTTCACAAAAACGGTCTATATTTGAATTGTTCGTGATTTAGTGTGGCTCAACGTTTGCGAGGTCTTCCTGGGAGTTACTAAGGCATTCAGTTGGGACGCGTCTCGCTCATGCGGGGTTCATTTGGCGAACTCCCCGATAAATATTGTCATATCGATGCTCTCACGTGGTATATATTTTATAATTGGCTTAACATACGTCAGTTCAGGTAAACAGAAACACCAAAACTAAGCGGGCTCAGTATTTCAATGATTTTTTACACGAATCCTCCGTCTTCATTTTTCCAGACGGGAATTCGTTTCTCCAGTTTTACACGCGTCCACCGAGGGCACACACACCCAAGCAGATCGCGCCTGAAACAGCGGCGCTGTGGCGAACCGCATGCGGCGAGCATTGCGCCCCCGGGCGTCTCCGGGGCTGTCGACTATAAATCACAGCTGGGAGGAGCCGGAACGCTGTCAGGTGACTGTACAAATGATCCCGGCTTCTGCACACACACCGTCGCACACACACGCCGGCGTGCGGCGCGGCGGGGTACCACGCCCTCCGACCTTGGGTCGCCTCCCGACTCGCCGGGTCCCGCGCCCGTGGCGACGCGCACGTCCTCGCGGGCCGTGGCTGTTGCCGTCGCGCTCGCGCCGGCCTCTGGGGCTCGCCGATGGCCCCTGATTACGCGCTGGACACCGGAGCCGGCCGCCGCGCCCGCCGGTAATTGACGGGCCGCCGCGGTGTTGTCCGCGCGCAGGCGCACTGAGGCGTGTAATTCAATTACCATAGCCGGCGTCCGCTCTTGAACGGCGATGTGTCGGGTGGACAGGGTGAGTGATGGCAGCCATGAATTACCCGCTGGTGGCGGTGGATGCTGGTCTGGAGTGGCGACGACGGGGTCCGGGGTCAGGTGCAGGAAGTGCATGATGCAGGGGCTGACTGGTGTCAGGGTTGATTGGATGATGGGGTGGTGATGTCACCGAGCGGTTGGGGTTGTGCGGTCCAGACTTGCTACCAGACATTACGTACACGATCATGCCAGCTGCCAAGCGTTTGAATCTCCATTGTCATGTGTTAATCTGATGTGCCATATTTTGTGTCAGTTTACATGAATTTTTATGGGAATGCTCACGTTTGATTTGCCTGTAGTCAAATCTGTCGAAGGCGTTTATTACATAACAGCAGAACACAGCTGTGGCGTTTTATTCATGGGATGAGAGGCTTACACCACTGACCGCGGCCTGCCGTTTTTAACGGCCGATGATTCCGTCAGCGGCTGCTATTGCGCTGCAATCGCCGATCAGCCGGTGTCATTATCTGAGCACCCGATGCTCTCATCCCCTCGGCTTCGACCGGCGCCGCGGTCCGTCCATTACGGCCGGCGCAATAAAACCCGGCCGGCCGCCGCGGCGGTCGCCGTCCGACCATGAAACTCACATGCATTCCGTCGTTGGGAGCCACCGCCGCGCATCACTGCTGCGTGCCTGCGTGTCCGCCGCGCCAGGCCCGTGCGGCACTCACCGGGAGCTCCTGCTCGTGACTCTGGCTCTCGGGACGGCCCGCAGCTCCGGACTCCTGAGCCGAGCTCCCAGCCGCGGTCCCTAGCTTGCAGTTCACGGCTCGGGCCCGTAACTGTACTGTATGGCGCTGGCTCCCCGGGTACCCCGTGGCTCTGGCTGCCGGCACTTCACTCAACCGGTCGGCTTCCGCATCCGGCTGTTGTTGTGGCTGGCGCTCCCAGCTGGCGTCCCTGACGTCCTAGCGCCTCAGTGTCCGGGCCCAGCAGCCCGGACTCCCGACGAGCAGCTCTCAGCTCTGTCTCCCGGCGTCCGTCTGGCGGGCAGCCCGGACCCTAGATCAGAGGTGGCAGCGCGTTGTCGTGGCCTCCAGAGCACGTCTGCTGGCGTCGGCTTCCAGCACCGACCTCACGGTGCTCGTGCTTCTGCTCTTAGCGTTTGTCTTCCCAACCCGCCGTCCGCGGCTGGCCGTCAGGCCCTGGCTATCAGCGACCTGTTGTGGTATCCGGGTCCCAAGCCGACATCCATCGCCTCAGTCGCGGCTTAGGCTCTTGGCTCTGAGCTGGCGCCAGCCGCTTTTTGGTGGCTCCTGGGACACTTTTTCCCCTGTCTAGGGTATTAGGGGAGTGCACAGGGCTTTGCCTGGTTTCGCTATATTGCGACTTAGTTGTTTCCCAGTCTGTGTACTGTTTCTCCGTGCTGACGTGCTCAGCTTCGCCCGTTTGTATCCGTTATCCGTTATCCGTATTTCCACTGTCTGCCGGCTCTGGCGCTCCGGCCTGTGGCGGTCTTCGCCCCCTGACTCCAATACACCGAACCCTGTCGACCCCTACCGCGGCTCCTGAAGCTCTGCTGACGCCTGCCTCCTGCCACCCGACACCGTTGTGACCTGCCTCCTGACCTCCGGCTCCTGGCGTTCGTCCCGTCGGGCGTTTTTGCTGCGCGCGCCTCGGCTGCCCGTTGCCCAATAGGGCGCCCGGCGGTAACGGACGCCTGGCGATTGCATGCTGGGCGCACGGTCACGGGCGGATGCGTCTCGCATCTCTGTTTTATGTGATGGCCCGTCTACAGCCGTGGCATGATTTACACACGACGCTCGTGCTATCGAGCGCACCCGAGCTCACAACGACGGTTTGATTTGTGCAATATCGTGTGGTCGGTTTCGCAAGGGAAGACGACGCGTAGCTGGGCGGTGGCCGCGTGTGGTGATTACGTGGAAGGCGGTAGGGAGGCACATTGCAAAGCATTTATTGGTAATATCGTGCAATGGGCAACACTTCTGTGCAATACAAGGTACAGGATTGCAATTTGATCAAACGCGACAGGATTGCAATTTGTCTGCGATTGGATCTCGATGCGATCTCACCTGGTGATACCGTGGTGGGCAACACCCGAAATATCTCAGCTGTGAATAGCATCACTCTGTAATTGTTTAGTGGCTGATGTTCAGTTTGTTTTTCTTCTGTTTGTTTTTGTGATGATGGCCTGTTTTTTTTCTTCTGTGATTGATGTCACTTATTACGTTATGCTCTTGACTTGATGGCGAGCTGAAAGTCGCGAAGGCCGCGCCTGCGCCCCTCAAATCCTTTGCTGTTTGTTTTGTCCACACTTTCTCCTGACCAATGCCAGCGTACATTCGAACCGATCTAAATATTGCCGGCGTTTGAATGTCCTGCGCGTTCGGGATTGCCGGTGTTTACAAAGCGTAAACACGGATAACTCTGACGAGCTGAGGGCCGGGGCCGGGCCGCCGGCGGCGGGAATGAAGACGCCGGGTGCGGTATGAACAGCCGGGGAGCCGGCACCGCAGATGCAGCCTTTCCATTGACCTTGGCTGAGCACCGAGCGCTGTTTGTAGGTTTAAGCCGGCATTGTAGAGAGCCGGGCATTGTGGCGGCGTGGCGCGGCCCGCACGCCTGAGAACGGGCCGAGGGCGGCCGGTCGGCCGGGGGAGAAGGGATCCGGGTCCTCCGCCGCCGCCGCCGGCGGGCTGTCGGGCCGGACTCGACACCGACGGATCGCTCCTCGCCGTGCGTCGCGACCGACGGCGCTGCCCAGCCACCGGCCAGGATCAGCTCACGGACGGGTGTCCGTACGTTGGCCCCGCCGCCGTCCGCGGTCGCCTCGCTGGCCGCACAGCTCCACGCGGGTCGGATCGTACGCGCTGATTCCGGAGCCTTCGCCGGGGCAGTGGACAGGTGGCCGGTAACAATGGCCGGGCGGTGGGTTGAAGCCGCTCGCCGTTTCTCGGCGCGCCGCGTCCGTGACCCTCCGCCGCGGCCGACACCTGTGTCCGTCGCCGATGAATACATCGCCACGCGGCCCGTGGGAACGCGGCCGGCGCCGGCCGCCCCCGCCGCGTCGGCGGCCGGTCCGGCGGCGGGCGGGTCAGAGGTCGGGTCAGCACCAGACGGGGCCGGCGCGCGGCCGCGGTCGGCACGAGGTGGCCCGCTAGCCGCCGCGGGCGCCGTCGGACGGAGGTCAGCGGGCCGTCGTTGGCATGCACGGCGGCGGCGCGTGGCGGACGGCACCGGCTGCGGAGGCGGGACGCGCCGACCCTGGTGATGTGGCAGTGCCGGCGATGGAGTGGCGGCTGACCTGGGCCTGGCCGCGATCGGACCGGCGGACGTGACAGGGACTGATGGGGCCCGACGGCAGGCTCAGACGGCGTGCTAAAAGCTTACCAGCGTGATGGAGAACGCTTGCAGTGCCGCAGCCGGCGGCAGAAGTTGTCCGTAGTCCTGGCTGGAGTTGTAACGTCCACTTTCACACGTGCAGTGCGTGTTTGAAATTCGACAGACATAGACCAGTACAGAAGCGTAATGCACTTGCCCGCCCATTCCGTGGGTGCGTGCCATTAGCCTTCCCACCGCTGGCGGGCAGTACCGCGCGAGACCTCTCAGCGTGGTGCGGCTCATCGGCCTGATCGTCACGCGTCCACTGCGCAGCGCCCATCCTGCTTTAGCCGCTGTATCGCGTACTGCCGTCCACTCAGCGCCCCGGCAGTCGCGTCTCTTCCGGTGGTGCGGCGGCGGCGGCGGCTCCCACGCCTCTGGGCGCGCCGGCGCATCCGGCGGCCGGGGCGGCCCCCGCCGTGCGGCCGGCCCGCGCCCGGCCGACCCACGCCGCCGGCGGGGGGTCGAAACGAAAGCGCTGCGCGCGCCCAGCGCCGTGCGCTACGGATCCGGAACAATGGCGCATTGTTGGCCGTTGCAGCGCCGCGCGGCGGCATCCGTCATTGTGTCGCGGCCACAATCAGCGGCGGCCGTCCCGGGCAGGGCGTCCCCGCTGTCGTCGCGCACGCCTCGTGCCGCCCGTCCGCCCGCGCCGTATTCATGGGCGGACGCGCTAATTCGGTCGTGAATTTCATGGGGCGTCGGGCGCGTCCCCGTCACGGCCGACGCCGCTAATTCGGCCGGCGATGGATGGCCGCTAGATGGATTGGTCGCCGGCCAGACTGCACGCGGCTGATTGAAACGGGCCGGCCGGCGGCGCGTCAGATGGCCTGCAGCGCGGGAGGTGGGCCCCCGCCCCGGGTCGTGACCCGATCGGCCCGTCAGTTGGCGCGCGGCGCCAGGAGGCGGTCCGCTCTGTCAGGACTCGGTGTCACGTCCTACGTGCTGTTCGTCGAAGAAAAGGAGGAAATTCTCGAGCATATCATGTCGAACGCGCCAGAGGTGTGTGCATGATGGCCCACGCATTCGCCAAGGTCGATCACGGCGCGCCGTGGCTCAGCTTCTGAGGGGGCCGCGCACCGAGCCCGTCCCCGGGCGGCTCAGTGGCGCGGCGGCGGCGACTCGTGACGCGGCTCACCTCGGCGCTGGGTCACGCCCTGGCCTGGCCGCGCTGGGAGCGCCGCTGTGCGCCGCTCGTGACCGCGTCGCCGCGTCGCCGCGTCGCCGGACCTTGACCGTGGTGGCGGCGCGCCGGTGGGCCGGCAGTTCCGTCGGCGCCGGTCGTGCGCGCCGCCAGCCGGCCTGCCGTTAGCGGCGCGGCCGCGGCGCGCTGCCGCGGTTATGGGCAGACCGATTTATGGGACGACCGGAGATCGCAGACTGGGTTAATCGGATTCGTTTTGCGTGACTCCGCGGGCAGGTGTCGGGGCGGAGAGCCGGAGCTGAACGCATGCTCACGCGGCTGTGCCGATGAGCTTTGCTGGGGTTTGATCCATGCAGAGAAAATTTAATGAGGCGTCTTATCATGATTTCGGAGGGGAGGGATGTTCTGTACACGGCCAGGATCATACTTTTGGCTGCACGTGTAATGGCTTGATTACCGGCATGGTGTTACGAGCGATGGGCAAGCGGGATGTGATCGGGATAAGCCGTGAACTTGCGCCTTCAGGGCTTATGCAACCCGCGTAGTCACGCTGACGCGCTGTTAAGCACTGGCGGCCGCAGCTGGCCGACGTCCGGCCGTTCACAATCAGCCAATTCTTACGGCGCATTGTAGCGCATTAATGGAAACGACAGCGCGTCTGTGCCTTTGACCATTCTTGCCATTGAGGCAGCCAACCTGGCGAATGGAAAGTGGCCCGTTGCGTAACGCTCGCGCACGCTTACCATTTGTCATTGTCCTGTTGTCGCATCCGCCGCGTGCGCGCGCGGCCCCAGTGGCCACGGCGCCTGACGTCCCCCCCCCCCCCCCCCCCAGCGCGTCAACAGGCACACCGCTCTTCAGGCACGGTCCATTAGCCGGCGCGCGCACGTCGTGTTTGTGTGCCGATCGCGGCGCTCCGATGCGCCGCTGGGGACGGGCAGGGCCGCGGGCCGCGCGAGGACCTGGCGCGGTCGCCGAGGAATGCGCCCGCCGCGCGCTGACGTGTGGGACCGGCCCGGGATCGGCACAGGCCTCGACTTGTTACGGCTTCTGTAGGATTCCGGGCTAGTTACCCGCATTTTTAGGGAGGCTGGCGTCATGTGTGGTGCTTCCAGCGGACAGCGGGTTGCTACTGGTTTACATCGGCCTGCTGGGGCTCACCGATGGGTCCGCGTGGGCTGTGTGGCGGGGAATCTCCGTCCATTGCCCAATCATCTGTATGACTAGCAGTTCTGCCGGCTCCCCGTGTCTGTACGGGGATTGACCCGCGCTGAGGCGTGCCTTTTTCTGGCCGGACTTGGTCGAAAGGCCTCTGGTCTCGTTGCGGTTACACCATGGGGGTGACCGGGTGACGATGTCTGTTCCGAAATTAAAGTGCAATTTTGGCTGAATAACATCACTTTTATGTTGGACGCATCGGCGAATCGCATACGCTCGGAACATGTTCCTGAATGTGGAGTTTGTCCGCAGATGGCCGGGGCTTCAGGCAGTCAACAGGTCCATGCCGCCCGGCTTCTAAACCGCCATGCGTTCTCAAGTCGACATACACTTAATGCGTCATTCACGATCAATGCAAAGAAGACGTCTGACTTCCGAGCTCAGCCCCAGGTCGTCCCCCGTGGCGACGAGTGAGAGCTGGGCGGCCTCCGAGGACTGGACGAATTCACAGAATTCCAGGACAGAATTCGCCGTCAGCCCTCACCTGGCCTCAGTCCCGCGTGGCTGGCGTGGTCGTGCGCTGCTGACGGAGCGGCGAGTCGCGTCGGGTTGCGGTCGCCGCCGGCCCCGGACCGCGCGCCGCCCTCCGCCCTCCGTCCCGGCGTCCTCCGGCGTGATGTAACGGCGCGCCGCCGGCACCGGGCCGCGCGCCGGCCGGCAGGACGGCTCACGGGGCACGCCGTCCCGTCCGATGCAATTAGCACCCGCGCCAGGACGCCGCGTAATTGATTAGCGCCGCGCGCGCGGCTTGCGACACCGATCGGGGATGCGCGGGGCGCCGCGGCCGCCGCCGGCCGCCGGACGGTATTAATTCCGGCCGCGGTCGGATGACTAACGAGATCCGAGCCGCCATGGGCCGCCGACACCCGCTGCTTTGCCGCCTTCAATTACCGGCCGGCCGCGACATCCAATCCCGTCGCCGGGCGGCCGGCGCGCCACCAGAGCGACGCTCGAGGCGCGCGCGCCCGCCGCCCGCCGCGGTGCGCCTGCTGGCGCGCCGCGCCGCTCCCGCCGCCAGCCTCTTATTATTGGTGACACGTGCTGGAGATGGTATCGCGGGTCTTAATTCAGCGGCGCTGACCTTTGTTCGGGGGTGGGACACCGACGGCGCTGTGATGGACGCCCGCTGCGCCGGCCCCTGTCGGCCGTGGACGTCTCGGGGAGAGATGTCTCGCCGTCCCGACTCGTCCGGCGCGCATCTCTCGGCGGCGTCACAGTGTTCCATGTCGGCCGTGATGTATCTCTGTGTTCATCGCCCCATTGTCATGCGGCCGAGTTTTCGTATCTGCGCCCTGGCCCGCGGCCGGGGGAGGGCGCGCGCCGCTTTGGGATATCGATTGGAGACGATCAAATTACTTTTTGATTGGTGACGAGACGTGGCCGGTTGCGATCGCCGATTTGCTGACAAAGCTCTTTCCACCGGAGAAGCGCAAAACGACCACCGGGCCCTGGAGGGAGGCGCTTTGGCCTGGAACCGTACGGATCGCCCCGGCCACGTGCCAGCGTGCTGAGTTGTTCCCCAGAGTACGGGCTCCGATCACCGCTCTTATCTCTGCATCGTCTCTGACCGGACTCCACGCAGCACCTGGGGCCTCCAGCGGCCGGGGGCGGTGAGCAGATGCCGCAGTCGGAGGTCGATCCGGTCCGGTCCGCGCGACCTCCGTCCGGTGCGCGCGCGTCCAGCGGCGCCTCGGCCAGCCGCCGGCGTGCAGACCCGCACCTCGGCGCGACCTCCGTCTGGCCCGTCCAGTGCACGCGCGTCCAGCGGCGCCTCGGCCAGCCGCCGGCGTGCAGCCTCGCGCCTCGGCACGACCTCCGTCCGACCCGTCCGGTGCACGCGCGTCTAGCGGCGCCTCGGCCAGCCGCCGGCGTGCAGACTCGCACTTCGGCGCGACCTCCGTCCGGCCCGTCCGGTGCACGCGCGTCCAGCGGCGCCTCGGCCAGCCGCCGGCGTGCAGACTCGCACCTCGGCGCGCTACGCTCACCGCCGCCGGAGCGTGGGAACACACACAGCCGGGCGGCCGAGCCGGCGCGAGCAACGCGTCATACGCGGAGTGTGCAGGAAGGACGCCGCACCCGCCGTGGCCAAAGGGGAGGCAGGTGGCGGCAAGCACTGGGAACGGCGCTATCGGGCGGATTTTTCTGGGTGGCGTTCGAGGGAAGGGAAGCTGTCCGCCGGCTGCACACCGGCCCTCAGCGGAAAAAGGCCAGCTTCCCACAGTGAAGACACCGGTCCGGCCGGAGACGAAGCGCTATCTGTTGTGGCCGTCTCGGATGGCCATGGATCGGCGAAAAAACCGCTCCGTCCCAGACGGGTGACGTAGGGACTCGCCAGGACTAGCTGCGTCGCCCTTGACCACGCGGTGGTGGCGGACGCTTGTCGCCCTGGTCGGCGCACCGGACGGCTGCTGCTTGGAGACGCCGGGCCATCGCTCACCAGGTCAGCACTGTGCGGCCTCGCTCTTCACGCGTCCTCATGCGATCTGGGTCTGCTCTTGTTGCCGGTCGTTAGCGGCAGGCCGGGGCTCACCCATCGGGCCGCCCTTGATGCTAGGGGCCGGGCCGGTCGGCCCATCCCGTCCATCCGTGGGTTTGGTGAATCGTGCGGACGACCCTGCTCCAGTGAGGTACCGGCCCGGGCAGCTACAACGGAACCGGGCAGCCCCTCGGCGCCCCGGAGCCGGCCGCGGAGGGGCACCGGAGGCCGCCCGGTGCCCGGCCGGGTCCGCCACTCCGCCGCCGCCCCTCGCCTCTCCGCCCGGCGGGCGTGCTCAGACTCAGCGGCCGGCGTCTGTGACACAAATACGGCGCGGTGCCACGCCGAGGCCGCCGGCCAGGCCTTGACACCCGTCGCCTGACGGACGAGGTCGGAGGCCGGTGTCCGGCCGGCCGACCGTCCATCCGCTGAGCATCCGACCGGCAGCGGCCGGCCACGCTGACGTAATGGACGCCGCCGCCCGCTGGCCGGCGCTGAGCGTATGCAGCGCCGCGGCCGCGCCGACGCCGCTTGGGAAACGTCGACCATCGATGTGCGGCGCAATGCGCGGTGACGCAGCGAATCGGCCGCCGGCGGCCTGACCACCAGTGCCGCTGCCGTCTGGGGCGCCGCTGCCGCCTGGGGCGCCTTCCGTCTGGGGCGCCGCTGTCGTCTGGGGCGCCGCTGCCGTCAGGGGCGCCGCTGCCTCCTGGGTCGCCGCTGTCGCCTGGGTCGCCGCTGCCGTCAGGGACGCCGCTGCCTCCTGGGTCACCGCTGACCGGCACGCCTGGTGTTCGGACGGGCGCGCCGGCGCCGGCTGGCGAGGCGGTCGGCAGTGGCGTCACCGGCAGCGGCCATCTCTCACGGCGTGCCCGGCGCTGCCGTGTCGCGCACGCCGCTTATGAAACGCGAGCCGGCGTGGCCGATGGCCGGCGATAGCGCGCCGTCCCGCCGTCGTGTCGTGTCGTGTCCGGGCCGCTCCGGCCGGCCTCAAAGGCAGACCGACGCCGCCGGCGACGGCCGACCCGGTCTGGCGCACCGTGCCTGGTGTACGCGACGGTCGCCGGCGGGGGTGGCAGACGCGTGCAGGAACGTGCTGGCCTGACTCCCCCGTTCGTGCGCGCACGGCAAGATGTCCGGTGCGCGCCGTAATTGGGGCAGGCCCCTGTCAAACGGGCACGGGGCTGGTGGGTCTCGGTGGTAACGTGAAGGAATACGCTGGTAGGGGCCAAATCGTGACTGTCAGGCATGACTGAAATACTGGGAACAGCACGGCAGATGTGTGCCTGGACTGACCCGGGGCAAGCGATGGCACGGTCACGCCCCGCCTGGAGGACGAGCCTTCCACTTTCTAATCTGCTGCGCCGGTCGCACCCGCACCTCACTGTCCGCCACACAACCCTGTTCCGTGCCTGATGCCGAGATTGCGGCAACGCCCGTGGGTGGCGGTGGGGGGACAGGCAGTGCTCCTCTAACGTCTCGAGCTTCGTGGCTTCGGTTTTCTTCCGGAGGACGGTGTTCCATTCTTCGTAACACGTGCCACGTTTCGCACCCAGGGCATCGAGTAATGGACAAAATGTTCCTAGGGTGCTGTGTGTGTGTGCATATGTACGTACATATATAAATATGAATATATATATATATATATATATATATATATATATATATATATATATATATATATATATATATATATATATATACATTTATAATGTATCGCAGACGCCTCCAACATGTTTTGATTGCTCCAATTCCTGCTCCACAACCCTTCGAAAAAATACAAAAAGTTGTCTTTACGCACTTCAAACATGTGATTGCTTTCTTATGAAACACTATCTAACGAGCAAATTACAATTTAGTTGTTAAGCCTATTCCCCCCTTTCTCATACCTGAGTGTGCCTCCGGTTTTTGTTTTTTGGTCAGTGCAGTGTGTCTAACTGTGCACAGGAAAAAAACCCAGATGTGACGTAGGGGACTCCAGAAACTATGCAGCCGCTCGTGTCGCCATCGCCTCTCGTGTTGTTTCACAACCGTACCCTTTTGCTGATTTGGAAACGCCCATACCGGAGCTCTTTGTTCGATGGATATTCCCACGTGTTGGTACTTATGATTTCTGTCTGAGGTACATGTTACCCAAATGTGGACCAGGTAGGTATGATCACGAAGACAGGGCATCGAATGGAGAACGTCGGATTTCAGCAGCGTTCTCACGCGAATTTTAGCCCTGACGTTGTCGCTGGCTAGTGCTTCCTTTGATACGTCTGCGTTTAACACCACATGCAAAGGCGTTCTCATGAAAGTTCGCCAAGTGTCAAGGAGCTGCGACAGCTCGTTGGGAAATGATAGCCGAGACTTGAGAACATTGCGGAGAATCTGCCCCTCCCACCCCTCCGCCGTAAAAGCGATAGGGTTGAGCGATGGTGACTTTTCAATCTCCGTGAGATAGATGTCAGGTGCAGGCCGCACTGACCATGTGTCCATGTCTGCTAGGTAGATATTCTCGGCGGGGCGCCGAATGGAGATTGATGCGCTCTGATCGCGCCATTCGTGAAGAGCGGGAAGGAAGGCCCTCACGAACTGGTTTGGCGAAAGCATGGTCTAGTGATTCATCTTTGGGAGTCTCGCGCGCATGATGACGTCACGAGGCCCCCATCTCAGGTGTTGCATGATGTAGTTCGCTTCTTGTCGGGCAAGTGATGATATCGCTTTGTCACAGATGGGTCCAGTCGCGGCGTGGGACAGATGCGCTGACAATCGGGTCAACAGTGAGATCGACACGCGGATTAAGATGTTCCGTCGTGACCCCGCCATTGTGTTCGATGTCCGTGAGCGGCATACGGCTGGCTCATCCCATCGCCTCTGCCCTGACCTTTCCCCAGTTCCATCTGTCTCTGGGACATGATGGCGTGCAGCTGCCCTGGGCGGCTGACACGCACGACTCTCGCCGACCGGGGCCCGCGGTGAAGCCGGCGGTCCGCCGCCGTCCAGTGGTCTGGCGATGCCTCTGGCGGCGGCGTCTGTCGGAGACCTGCGCTGGCCTGACTCACGACCTTATTGTCGTCCGTTGCTGAGCCGCCGGTGCTATTGGCTAATGACTTATCAGCGTCGTGACGCCGTTACGATGTGTGTCTGCACGGGCCGGCGCAAAACACAGCGGCGGCTCTTGGTCCAGCCCGCGGCAACAGCCGGGGCCGCCTGCCGAGCCCGGCGCTGGGCTCGACCGCCGTGCTGGGGCCACCCGGCCTGCTGGCCGAATGCTGGGAACGGCTGCAAGAATGTGGCTGCCGCCGAGGCCGTAGCGACACGGAGAGTGCGGGCGATAGGGCTGCGGTGCTCGGGTAATGGCCGTCGAAGCTCACGCCTCATCGAACTCTCCGATTTTGGGTTTTGATGGGCCGTGCTCTCAGTCGCATATAATCACAAGCTGTCCCATTTTGTGTGATTTGCTGTTGGTTGTGTAAGACCCGTTCTTGTTTCGGTTACATGTGTCGAAAGTATCGGTCAAATTCTTCGAAGTCGCTCACCCTGTCATTTCCCGTGCGATTTCAGTCGTAGCAACATATCGCATCATGGTAGAGATTGCAGACCTCGATGCAACACATCTTGGAATAAAGTATTGCACCTTTTGCTGTGGAGACTGTACGATGATAGGTTGTTGCATGTGTGTTGCCCACCGTTTATCGCCTTCAGCTTAGCGCGATGGGCTGTGTGAAAGCGCAGTGGATAATGCTTGTACGATCCGGCATCAAACCGTGGCATGTTTTACGATTGAGGAAGTACCACATGCTGCACCAACGAGATTTGGCAGACGTTGAACCCGTTCAAAGCACAGTGCTTAAGATCATCCATCAGCATGCTGCCCATTCCGGTTGCGATGATTGCATGTTACGGTTTTGTTGTACTGCTCGGATGTCCACGCTCTCACCCAGTCAGCTAGTCTTCCACGACCTTCGAAAGCTCCTTGATGTCGCACGGCGACTGCTCACCAATAGCCTGGTTCATGACGCCACAGCCTGCATCTCTTTTGGTCGGACTATGTGAGCGTGCGGGTTGGAAATCTTGTGGTTCCATCGATCTGTCGTTCTCATCCGTGACTTGAAAAACCGAATCATGAATAAAACTGCTCTGTGAGTTATCGACACTGACTTCCGTTGAAGCGTGATAAGCGTCAGCGAGGTGTCTGATATATTGTGCATCCATCAAAATCTTGTATATATCTATTTATCTATCGTTCTATCTATCAATCCATCTATCTATCTATCTTGGTATATTATGCGTCCATAGGCATATTGTATCTATATGTTTATCTATGGTTCTATCTATCTTTTCACCTATCTTGGTATATATATATATATATATATATATATATATATATTTGTATACGTTTTACCTATTATGTGAGATTTATATTGTTATTTGATATATATATATATATATATATATATATATATATATATCAATATATATATATGATAACGTACAAAAGCTTAAAGCCTGCGGTTAGAGCTGGGAGATATCTCAGGCGCCGTCGACAGGAATGCCATCATTCTTCTGCGACCGCGGGAGCTTTGCACGATTTCGCATGTCGCTGAGAGTGGCCTTTACCGGATGACCGGCCGTGACGTGTGTGGAGACCATCCTCCCTGTGTCTGTGGCTGCAGCCGTGGGAGCGAACACCGTCCTGCAGTCGGCGGTGCGGTTCGCCACAGTGTCGTGATGGTGGGCTTACTGTCCGGCCGCCGAGATGTTTGAATATGCGCGTTTCTAGGACGGTGTGTGCGTGAAAACTTCTGCCATGCGGACGGTGAAGGGACGTTCCCAAGGGACCCGTTGCATGGTGGGTTAGTTAGGAACGCTGGGGCGCGCTGGGGCCACGCTGCTCGACTGGTGCCAGATGGTGCCGCTGATGCGTACCGACCAGACTCCTGAACACGCGCCTCCGGAGCGCAGCCGCAGCGTGACCTCGACATCCTGACTATCTGGCCCCTGGAAGTGGCCCCCATCGGCGGCCAGCTGGGTGCTGGAGGTGGACAGGTGGAGAGCGACTCCAGGAAGTGCGGCGCGTGCGAGTGTCATGCCGTCCGCTCAGGGTCCGCGTATGGCGCCGTTATTGTGCGCCTCTAGGAGACGCGCACTTACCATGACCGCCGCCGCAGTAGGTCGGGCGTTAAGTAGTGGGATTTTGCCATGTGGGCGTTAAGCTTCAGGCCAGTGCTAAGAATGACGGTTGTCATGGTGCCGTCACTCGTCCGCCCCCGCAATCGCCTTTTTGCTAGAAACGACCGTGGGTGGACCACCCGGTTTCGTGCTGCCATCAGTTTTTACATTCCTTATGTTAATGTTTGTCTGGCAAATTTTCACCGGCATAAAAACCGTAATTGTACATTGGTGTGTGTGTCGACTGGTTCTCACTTCCTGCTCGGATGAAGTGCCCGTCGATTGCCTGTTAATTGGGTCTCGGAGTTCAGCGCGCGCGTTGTAACGACACAGCGATCGTTCCACACCGGCAAATAACAAGGTCCGCCGAACCGTAAACTGCACGGTCATATCCAGGAAGCGGACCATTGGGACAAAGGCCTCAGCCAAGGATTTTGGCGCCGGCGCGTTGCCGGCCACCTCGAACGTGAACATTGGGCGGCGGCGTGAGCTGACAGGTGGGCACGGTCGGGAGCTGCCGCCGGCGGCCGGCCGACGGGACCGGCCTTGTACCGGCGGTGATCTCTCCGGCGGTGGACGCTCGCCGACGGACTGTCACGGAGGGACGCGGCGTTCGCCGGGTCACCAGACGCTGACAGGCGCGGACAGGCGCTGACAGCGCGCCGGACGAACGGCCCTGCCGCCGCCGGCTCGCCGTCGCCGTCCGCTGCCAGACGCGCCGGCAGTCCTCCCGCCGCCGTCGCCGCGGGCTGCGGTGGCCCGGCCGTCGTGAGAGGGCGAGGGGCCGGCTGCGCGCCGAAGGAGAGAGCTGGCGGAGGAGGACCCCGTGGCGACTCGCCCATCCGCATGCAACGTACCCGCTGCGGAGCGGGCCGCCCCGGGGAAAGCAGGGAGCACGGCTTGCCAATTACCTCGTCGGGGTGCGATGTTTCGGGTGTGATGACGGGCGGAGCTCACTTTTACTGGAGAGTTTGCGCGGCGTCTGGACGCCGTGCCGGGTAGACGGTCGGCCCGGACGTGGCGACCCCGGCCGGGATCATGCAGACAGGGCTGAGCCGGCTTTCGCAACGCATGGGAGGACTCTGCTCCGGGACGGCGAGCGAGGGCCGAACCGCGGAGCGAGGCAGGCCGGGATGCGGCCACCGCGGCTGCCGATGCTAGTGTGCCGCGAAACAGTGCTACTCTGCGTACTGCCTTTTCTCCCGCGTGGACGCAACGTCATATCCGGGAGGAGCATTTATTCTCCCTGTATCTTACGTGTTATGTTTAGCGTTTTACCTGTGCCATTGGGTGCAGTACAAATCGTAGAAAGGGGAATTCATGACCCGCTGATCTGTTTTATTTTATCCGTCAAAAGTTTTGTAAAGCCAGCGATAACGACAGCATCTTGGGTCGACTGTCGAGCCGCCGGCCCCGGCCCCGACCCCGGCACGGCACGGCACGTGCGCAAGCGCCGGCCCCGCCGGCGCTGGCGCGTGCCGTGTCGCGGGGTCGCGCCGGGGTCGACGGGGGCCGTCGGTCGGCGGGCCTTGTTTTCGGCCGTCCGTCCGCCGTCCCGGCTGAGTTATCGCCGCGCCGTAAACATCACGTCTGCGAGCCGCGCCGCGGCGGTCGGCGCCCGCCGCCGGCGCCGCCCGGAGAAGGCGAGCTTCATCGCCGGAGGTTGAAGCTCGTCCTGCGGTGGGTCCGCGCTCTTCCCGACAAGCGCCGGCGCCGGCGGTGAAAACACCTTTGATGCACGCGCTTTAAGTGTCGGGCGATTTCTCCGTGGGTGGCGCGTCGTAAGGCCGCTGGTGCGTTTTATTGGCCGATTACGGAGCTGGGGAAGTGTTGGCTTGCTCGGCCCGGACACCTGTGATTGAGGCCCGCGCACGAACGAGCTCATCCCCGCGCCGTCATTATCACTTGCACTCCGACCTTGGGCCGCATTCGTAATGGAAATCTCGTGAGACGTTCCATGAAACTGGCGGTGAAATAACGGTGCTGAGCATCGTTCGCTAGCCTTGAAACACTTTTTCTCACCGTGTCTTTGCTGCAAGAGGAGTCGGATGGTGTGCACAGGCTCCGCTGACATGCGCGCGCCGCCAAGGGCACGCGGCTCCCAGAAAAGCCCGCGCCGCCCGGCCCACCATCCATGTTCAGCGGCTTAGCATAATGAATTCCCCCTCATTTACATAGGATAATGACGGACTGTAGGTGACGGATGCTTTGACAGTGCAGATGTGCGTTTCACCAGACCCGGCCGTTCCGGCCGTGACCTGCGGTGACCGGTGCTGACTGATGCGCCCCCGGCTGACTGGTCGGCACCGGCCACGTCACTGCTGGCGTCTTGCACCAAAATGATTGGGTAATCGCTATGCTAAGCGTGCGATACCCACGAGCAGAGCGCGGGTGCTGATGGGGGATCTTCGGTAGGTTTTCGTCTTGTCAATGGCCGGCTTGTAAGCCACGGGATCTGACCGACGGCCGCGTTATAAGTGACTGTCGAGTGGCGATAAAATCGCAAAAAGACGCGGCCGAGACGGAAGGCACTTCGCGTGCGATGCTATCAGTACCTATCACAAGTTGGAAGCGTTGTTTATCACACTCATCCCTCCCCCCGCCACCACCCTTGAGACTGACACTCCTGATAGAAAACTGTTCTCCAGCAGCATATCAATCCAGCTGGGACGGGTACCGGTATGACGCCGCAGTTTAGAAGGCGGTACAATCTCAACCGGCGGCATGCGTGTTCCCTGCTTCATCCAGGCACGTTTCGACATTAACGCGCCGACATCGCCGCACCATGTGCGTGCCCGCCTCCGTGTGCTGCTGTAATAGCGCGCGGTACATTACGCCCATGCAAATCCGCTGGCGGTGGGGCGGCGACCGACGGTTTCCCACATTGTTTGCCGTCCGCCGCCGACCGGCGGCCCGACTCCCGCCGAGCGGGACGCACCGGTGACGACCAACAGCCAGCAGCGGCGAACCGCCGCGCGCTGCCCGGCCTCGCTGCTCGTCGGAGCCGCTGCTGTTGCGGGCGGGGAGGCACGCCGACGCCGTCGGCGCGCGGCCGGCGGCGCGGTGCTGTTTGTCGGCGGCTGTGGTGGCCGCTGAACGGCTGAGGATGCTGACGCCCGGCGCTGCTGGCTGCTGGGGCAGTGGGAAGGGCTGGGGTCAGGAGCTGTTTGCCAGCGGCTGTGGTGGCCGCTGAACGGCTGAGGATGCCGACACCCGGCGCTGCTGGCTGCCGGGGGAGTGGGAAGGGCTGGGGTCAGGAGCTGTTTGTCGGCGGCTGTGGTGGCTGCTGAAGGCTCGAGGATGCTGCCGCCCGGCGTTGCCGGCTGCCGGGGGAGTGGGAAGGGCTTGGGTCAGGAGCTGTTTGTCGGCGGCTGTGGTGGCCGCTGAAGGCTCGAGGATGCTGACGCCCGGCGCTGCCGGCTGCCGGGGGAGTGGGAAGGGCGGGGGTCAGGAGCTGCTCACCTGCCAGCGCACTGCTGTTGAGAGACTGCTCACGACGATGCTTTGATGCTGAGATGCTGGGATCAGAGCTATTCATCCGACTCTGACGTTACTGAGCTGGGATCAGGGCTATTAACTGATGCCTTGGGCATGCGAAACGAATTGGACTCTTACGGTAACGAATCAGAATGGCTTGTACATTACAAGTGCAATAGTCTCTCTGGAAGGCTGCATGTGCTCATTGTCATGCTGTTGACGTGGTGCTGACGGCCAATCGTGTTTGCCGTTTGCTATTGTGCTTCTGTTTGCAGTGCCAGCGCCTGCCGTTAGGCGGCTTTTTGCCATGACGCCTGCATTGCCGGTTGCAGGTAGTTTACGGCAGATTCAACATGATGTGATCTGCTCAGCACTACACTGCGCCAATAGTGCCCAGCGGCTACCGTTGTGGCGAGGTCTGGACGCCGTGTCCACCGCTCTGCTGACGTAGCCGTGTCGCCGCTCCACCCCCTCCCCCCCCCCCGCGGCAGGAGCGCTGCCGTCCCGTAAAGCAGAGCTCGTGTTCCCGGCGGGCCGCCGCGGCGCTGGCTCCGTGCAGTCCTGCAGTGTGCAGCCGCCCGGGCAGCCTGACGGCGCAGCCAGCGCAGCTTCCGCGCCGCAGCAGCGTCGGCCGGCGGCCGGCCGGCAGCGGGTCGGGCCCGGCCGCCCGCTGCTCGGCGGCGGGCCGAGGCCGCGTGACGCGCCGACCCCGGCCGACTCGGGCCGCCGCCGACGCCGGCCGCGTGCGTGGGGCGCGCTAACCGGCCCGCCTTTCACGCGCCGGTGCCGCTTTGTTTTGGCCCGCCTCGGCAGGCGAGAGCGGCTAATTGTGAAGGAGGGCTAGGCGGCGGTGACCCACGGGTGACGCCGCGCGCTGAGGGGGGAGGGCAGGGGGGGGGGTGACACGGGCGGTGCAGAGGCGGGCACACGCGACGGCGGCTGGGGCTGCCGGCGTCGCGTGGGCGCGCGCGACTGGGGTACAGCGCCGCGCCGACGGTTTGCTCCTGGTCAGCGGGGGACGTTCCGTGAGGCGGAGATGAAGTCACCGGCGGCGGCAGGTGCCGAGCCGGCCGCTGCTAGCAGTGTGCTGCGGTTACCACACAAACTGCGGCGGGACCAGCTCGGTGAAGTCATCCCGCCAGCTGGCGGTGGCGCGGCGTCGTGCAGCGGGCGGCGGCCGTCGCGGCCGGCTGCGTCATAAACCCGACAGCGCCGCGCCGTCGCGCGGTCTCACGGCGCCGGCCGGACCGCGGCAAGCCACTGCTCGCCGCCGGCCACTTGCATCACCGCCCACTCAGCGGCTGCCGGCCGCGGCGCTGCAGCCGCTCGGCAGCCGTCTCCGGCGGCGTCTCCGTCGGCCGTCACGGCGGTCTGCACCGGCAGCCGGCGGGATGGCGTCACCGGCGCGGTCGAGCGGCGCGACGCATCGGCCCGGTCGGCGGCCGTGGCGCGCGCTCTCCACTGCGCCGAGCGGAGGCGGGACGACTGGAGTGGAGCGGTGGTTAGGGCGAGCTATGCGTGGGGATGGGCGTGTTGTCCGTTTTCGGAGGAACCGAATGGACGCAGAATGATCGGTGCAGTTGACGCGCCCCGACTGAAGTGATTTCGTTAGTTAGTTCGAACTAACGGGAGGTACCGAGCGCGGTTGTGAATCCCCGCATCACGCCGATTTCACAGTTTCCAGTGTGACATCGGCTAATGAGGTGCGATGGTCGTGACCCCAGTGTCACACGCCTGGATAGCTAATAAGACGCGAGTCCCGCCGGCCTCTGTCGAGTCGGGAACAGAGGGGAGGGAGGGGGAGCTGCTGGTCCTAATTGGGCCGCGGCGGCCGGTGGCTGGCGGCAGTGAGTTACGAACCGCGAGCGGCGATGCCGCCGCCAATTAGCAGCCCGCTCCGGCCGAGGCGCGGCCCGCTTCTGCCTCCCCGTGCGGACCGTTCGTCATGCGTGTGACTTCATTAGGGGGCGGGCCGCCGCGGTGGCCACCGAAGGCGCCTGCGTGGCGGGCCGCGCCACCGTCCCGGGAGAGATTTGTCGAGGCCGGGAATGGCAGGCGCGCTGATGTAGCGGCCTGTCCAGCCGTCTGCCTGGCCCCGTTCCGTCGCGTTCTTCTTCGGCCTGCGGTGTGTTCTTGTTAGCCGTCACCCTTCCTCGCGCGCCCGCGAAAAACAAGCGGCGTGCCCGCTCGCCTGCTCCCGCTTTTTCCGCTGCGGTGACAAATCGCGCTCGTTACTGCGGCCGCTGTTCGCAGGGCGCTCCGTCCCGAGACGGCCGCGCCGCAAGCTGGCCGGTTCGATCTCGTGGAGCCGCCGAAGCCGGCTGATGGGCCGGCCCCGTTTTTCCTCGGGGGTGCGGAGGCGGGAGGCGGGCCGCGCCGTGGCCGCGAGCGGCGGCGCTGGCCGCTCGCCGCTCTGTTTGGGTCGCGGGGAGGAGCGGGCGTGGGCGGACGGCCGGGCCGCGTGTTGAGCGGTGTTTATGGCCGCTGGGAACACGGCGGGACGGCGATGATGGCAGCCCATCACGCGGCGTGAGCAGCGCTGATGGCGCTCATAATGCGCGGAGCTGGCGGCGGTGGCGTCCATCACGCCGGGACGCTGAGCTGGCGGTGGGGACGTCCACCACGCCGAGACGGTCTTGGGGTGTTGTCGCGCGCTGGTGTCAAGATCAAAGATTGTCGTCATGCGCTCGAGTGATTTGAAGCCACATGCACTGCTCACTGCCGTGATACTCCTGGTGCTGTCGGAGGCACCGGTGATCATTAGGCGGCTGCCGCACGGCTGGATCGCCTCTGTGGGCCCGGTTTGTGCCTTTGCAACGAATTGTCAAATGAGGGCTCCTCTTGGCCGGACTGGAGACTCCTCCGGGCCTGGCCCTGGCTACCGGACTAGGTCGTAGCCTCCTCCAGGCCGAACCCTGGTCCCCTCCAGGCCGGGCCCTGACCTCCTCCGCGCAGGATCCTTTTCTCACCCGCGCAAGGTCCTGACCTCCTCCGGGCTGGGCTTCCGGGCCGGACCCTGACCTCCGCGCTGGGTCCTGGCCTCCCCCGCGCAAGCTCCAGGCCTCCCCCGCGCGGGGTCCTAGCCCCCTCTGCGCAGGGTCCTGACCTCCTCTGGACCGGGCCCTGGTCTCTCCCGGACCGGAGCGGACCGGTGGCATGCGGTGCGTGGCATCGCTGGTGCCGGTGATTTATTGGGTAGAGTTTGCGGCTCGGTAAAAACGCGTCAATGTCTGTCCGATGACGGCGCTTAAGATGCAAGAGAAGTGGCTGTACGCACGCGCTATTGATTATGCGATGAGATTGCATTGTGTAATCACAGTCCTCGCTTTTTGTGACGTCGGTGGCGTGCATCGAGGCTTTTTTCATCCCGAGATTAATCCGTTGTGGATGTTGATGGGTGGCAGCATTGCCGAGGCAGAAACGCCTAGTAGTGTCGGTGTAGATAAGCGGGCACCTCAGAACCGCTTAGGTTTTACGATGCACATTTGTCACTCCATGATGAACATGTTGGTTTGAACTGGGTAATCCTATGACATTTGTATGCTGATTAAGACTGAAGGTCAGTTGGTACAAATGTGCCCCCATCCCTTACACAATATTCGAAGCATGCAGTGCAGAGGTCAGCAATGTTCTAATCTTCCTTCTGCTGGTGTAGCATTCTATACCCAGAATCCTCCGAAGCGATGTGCATGCCATTTGTCAGTCACGACTTGCTGCTGTTTTGGGGATCGTACAAATACAGTACATCATCTGGTTACCCTTGACATAATTCGATGCTGTTGTGTGCTTAACGTCATTGAGCAAGTGCAAGTGTTGCGGGTCGCAGGTACAACATTGTCGCAGTGACTCACCCTCCCGCTTCAGCGCAGCACCAGGAGTGCCCATAGTCATGCATCGCCCGGGCTGAGGGTCACGGTGGTCCGCCTGAGGGCGGGGGTCGCGGCGGTCCGCTGGCGGACTGAGAGTCGCGGTGGTCCGCTCGCGGGCTGAGGATCACGGCGGTCCGCTGGCGAGCTGCGGGTCGCGGCGGTCCGCTGGCGGGATGAGGGCCACGGTGGGCCGCTGGCGAGCTGGGGGCCACTGCGGTCCGCTGGTGGACTGGGGGTCGCGGCGGTCCGCTGGCGGGCTGAGGGTCACGGCGGTCCGCCTGAGGGCGGGGGTCGCGGCGGTCCGCTGGCGAGCTGAGGGTCACGGCGGTCCGCTGGCGGGCTGGGGGTCACGGCGGTCCGCTGGCGGGCTGGGGGTCGCGGCGGTCCGCTGGCGGGCTGGGGGTCGCGGCGGGCTGGGGGGATGGCGGTCCGCTGGCGGGCTGGGGGCCGCGGCGGTCCGCTCGTGGGCCGAGGGTCGCGGTGGTCCGTCTGGGGCTAAGGGTCGCGGCGGTCCTCTGGCGGGGTCGTTGAATAATCAAAACATTATGACGCGCAAGTGCATTGTAATATACTCGTATAAATAAACGCGACTGCCGGCCTGATAGGGCTATTAGTGGCGTTTGAGTACGTTATTGCTGTGTGGCATGGTGTTTGGAGTCGCAATCCTTTTGTCGCATGCTATTGCATCAAAGACGCTTGAGGGCGAGTCAGCCACCAGTACGGTTGTTGGTGTAATTGCGTACTTCGTTGTGACAGATTGCATATCATGTGCTATTAGTCGAAATTTATGATCTGAGCACGAGTCGTAAATGGGAGGACGATGGGGGATGAAAGGCTTACATGCGAGGGAAAAATGACCTTCCTGATGTGTTTGTCAAGGATGACACAGCTCCCAAAAGTAGCCATTGCTCTGCACCAGCTAGTTTTTAGCTCCGCAAAGTTGTTGCCACCGGATGAATAGACCCATGTACGTTTTGCTTCCCCAACACATTCATCTGTAATTAACAAAGTAACGCAGTGCTTTTAGAAGAGGTATTGTAAGACGTTAGTGGGATGTGCGGACCCGATAACGGTTCCCTCCAGTGAGCCAAACCATTAACACACGAGAGGGCCAGTTGCGTGTCGCATGTGAGGACACTGGCAACGGACTGTTGAGCGGACGGAGAGCTGACAGAGCATTCGAGCAGAGAGCAGCGCCCGGCGGCCCAGCTACGTAACGCTGGCCACCCGGCGGCCCAGCCCAGCGGCGCTGGCCACCCGGCGGCCCAGCCCAGCGGTCCCGGCCACCCAGCGGCCCAGCCCAGCGGCGCTGTCCACCCAGCGGCCCAGCCCAGCAGCGCTGGCCACCCGGCGACCCAGCCCAGCGGCGCTGGCCACCCGGCGGCCCAGCCCAGGCGGCGCTGGCCGCCCGGCGGCCAGCCCAGCGACGCCCAGCGGCCCCAGTCACTCGGCGGCCCAGCCCAGCGACGCTGGCCACCCGGCGGCCCAGCCCAGCGGCACTGGCCACCCGTCGGCCCATCCCAGCGACGCTGGCCACCCGGCGGCCCAGCCCAGCGGCGCTGGCTACCCGGCGGCCCAGCCCAGCGGCGCTGGCCGCCCGGCCTCCGTCGCCGGACGGAGCAGGCGCCTCTTAACCGACCTGACCACGCTGCCACATTAAGCAGCGGCCTGGCGCGACCTCGACGCTCAGTGGCCGGCCGGCCCTCCGGTGCGGCGCGCCCTCGACGCTCAGTAGCCGGCCGGGCCTCCCCGTGCGGCGCGCCCCGGCGCTAACGGCGCCCGCCGGCCCCGACACTCCATTGGCCCGGGCGCCCCCCGCCGCGTCCGCCTTTTTGTGCGCCGCTTAGTATCGGTTGACGAGGGGGGCGGCGTCGCGACGACGTCGTCCTGGGTGGCTGATTACCGCCGAGGAGAGGCGCACGCAGTGAGCGCGCTGGCCGCGTCTGGCGGTCTGATGATGCCCCCCGGCGCCGGACGGGGCGCGCTGTCCGGCGCTGTCCGGCGGTAAGGAGCGTGACGCGGCCAGCCGGGGCGGCCGTGTGCGTGCCGCGCGGCCGTGTGCTCGTTTCGTCAGGGGCAGGCGCGTTAATTTGTTTCTGGCAGTGGTCGCTCCATAAATCAGCGATCGGAGAGCGGGTGGCGCGAGGCGGTACCTCCGTGCCGGGGATATCCCCCGGCGACGCTCCGGCCGCGGTGGTCGCGCCATTAATACAGCTTTTCATAGTCAGTGCGACCCCGAGCATAAATTTGAATGTGAATCATTAGCCCGGCTGGCGCGCGCGGGACGTGGCGCCGGCGCCGCCGCCCGATCGCCGCCGCCGCCGTCGGCCAGACGTCGATCGGCTTCTCATTACGGGCCGAGATGCGGCCTGGCAGCGGGCGGGCGGGCGGCCGGCAGTAAACCGGGCCCGAACGAGGCACCGTGTCATCGCGGCGGCGCGACCCCGGGTCGCCGGGTCGCCGGCGGGTGTCTGTTTGTGTGCGGCCGGCGCGGCCGCCGGGCGGCGGCGCTGTATGCTAATGGTGGCGAGGAGCCGCGCGCACAGGCGGCGGCGGCGGCGGCGGCCACCAATTCTAATGTGTTTGCTGTGGCGCCAGCCGGGCCAGCTGCGTGCCATCGTCGCCTCAGTGAGCTCGTGCGCTGTGGGCACGGACATTTCTGGACGTCACGGGTTGTGCAAGAAGCGTGCGATGGCGAGCTCTGGAGAGCAGCCGGTCAAAGCCGCCCTTGTACGCCGCCCAGCCCTGCTTACCACATTCAGATCTTGCGGCTCATGCATCGCGATTAATGTTGACTCTTCACACATTTACTGTGAATGCACTGTAAATTCGGTGCAGGACGACACAGAAATTAAATAAGTTTAAGATGTGCCCCGTTTCTGGACCGCGCAGAACACACCTAAATGCCGCGTGTAGGCTTGAGAGCAGATTTGAAAGCATTGGGGAGGCGCCATACCCACCCAAGTGCTCCAAGTTATCTGGTCCGTGATAATCACGCCACACTGATTTATGCATCGTACTCCCCTGCACCATCGAAACTCTGAACCCTTCATATCCTTTTCAGGTGCATTGGTGTGATGCTGTGAAAATTAGCACTTGTATTGTTTCTTTCAGTGCGGAATAAGGACGCCACCATTGAGGGATTGCACGGCTATTTTCCCTTCAGCAGGCAACAGCTGGTCGTTTTTCTCTCCAATGTTCCATTGCTTTGATGCAATTCTTAGACTACCTCCACTGTGTGCCGTTTTGTTTGGTATACCTTGTGGGGGTAACACCAGGTCAACGGGTGTATGGGTGCTAATGACCAATGAAGTTGGCGCGCTCCAAAGCCCAAACCATCATCATCATCACCAATGGGTGTCATGAAATCTTGGACGTGTCGAACCCAAATTAGGTGTGCTGTAAGGATATGCTGAAAATAACTCGCACCTTTAGAAACCATTGACGATGAAAGGCCTACTGGAAGAACAAACAGGTGATATACAATGGCATGACATGACCTTGACCTGACCTGACCTGACGACCTAGAGCCGCGGCCTCTGTTAACGTCGTGCTATGATTCTAAAGTGCAAATACGGATTCTTCCATTTGATGCTGGTTGCAAAGATGCGCGTCAGTAAATACTGGTGCTGGGGCGCCTTGAAGCTATTAGATAATGTTTGTGAACTTGGGAGGTTTGCGTGACCCGGAACTTCATCAATTAAGTGACAGATTCCTCCCTCTTCTTGCCTGGGTGAGGCCGACCAGGGCCATCGGTTGGCGCTTCATTTTTTCCCGATCTGACGATTAGGCGCGGGTGTGGCGGGGGTTATCCCCCATCCTCCCACGCGGTCACGGTCGAGCCCACGTTCGCGCAAAATGCCCGGGGCCGTGCCGGGTCACGTCATCACTAAAGCCATTGTCTGTGCCGTGAAGCGCCTTCACGTCTGGTCTAGACAGAGACATCCAGCCGGCTAACAAGCTGCTAATTGTCGCGATGCGAGTGGAAGATAATAACCGTAATCATTTTGCTCCACTTCTTTTGACGCGCCCTCGGAGTTGTCCCTAACCAGTGCAAGCCAGCACAGCGCAGTTGCATATTTCAGTGCAGCACAGCTTGGTCGGATGTCCGTAACCAGTTCGACGCCAGTGTAGTCTGCCGCTGCGCCAGTCGCGAGGAAGCATGGCTGAGAGCCCATGAGGAGCGCAGGAGCCGCGCAGGAGATCCGCGCGGTGTCCCGAGCTCATCGGGCTGTGTCGTTGTCTTTGTCCCCGTCCGCTGGCCTGTGGAGGCTGGCCGTGCTAAGTATACGCTTGGCGGGGCGGTTGCCCTCTGCCCCGGGAAGTCGGCGGCGCAGGCCTAATGCCCAATGCCGCTCTCTTAAGGCCGCGATCGCTGCGAAACGGGCCTTGGCAAGCCTGAATAATGTATAGAATTGCGAACCGGCGGTGCGACCGACCCTTTCCGGCCGCCGTGGTGGCCTCGTCGCCAGGATGGCGTCCCATGACGGTGGTGCTTACGACCGGCGGCTGGTCCGTGCTCGAGCGCCTCTGGGACGTGCTCGGAGCGGCGTCCTTTGTCGGCGCCGGCCGCAGCGCCGCCGCTACGGTCAGGGTCGCCGCGGGTCGGCTGCCATGACCGCCCGACCGACGCTGATTAGTCCATGAATCAATAAATGAAGCAACCCACGGCCCGCTTTCTTCGCCCGCCTCGCATTGGGAGGGGAGGAAGAGGCGGAGTCGAACGTCTCTCGCTTGTTTGGGACATTGGCACCGCTCTCAACGGCAAGTGTCATCGGTGGGAGGTGTCGCGGACCTTGGCCTTGGCGCCGCGTCGTTGGACGGCGTGTTGTCGGCTGCGGGCCGGTGATGTCAGTGATGTCAGGCCGTGCATGTTTGGAGGTTTACGATCTGCTCTCGTGATCCGATCAATTAACTGCCGGCTTTATGTGGCTCAACCGGCCGAGACGACCCGAGACGAGCGCCCGCTCCATTCTCGTCTGCTTTCTCTACGCCGTTCAACTCGACCGTCTGCCGTGTCTGTGTGGACACGGCAAGCGCTCTCAAACGCCTGTTGAGGCCACACTTGACGGTCGCGGCCACTCGGCCGGTGGGACGTGAGGCGTCCACGCGTCCATCCCGGCGCCGTTCGGGCCTGCTCAACACAGACATGACCCGTGCAGGCGTGGTGGTCTATAGGGACCCTTCGGCTCTTTATGGGCCGCCGGCCAACGGCGGCACGGGAAGCGTGTGCCGTGCACAGTTGCCGTGAGACTAAACCTGCATCCTTTCGGCCTTACCCAATCCCCGCCGTTTACATAGACGTTTAAACTGTCCCATTAAAACCCTGTTCCATCCTCGAAAGGTGTGCCCAGTCGTGCTACGTCGTTAAAGCCCTACCCAGGGCTGATAGGACGAAGAGCGATACTCCGTCGTGAAAGCCGTACCCAAAGCTGATACAACGAAGAGCCACGCTCTTTCATTGAAGCCGTACGCCAAGCTGACACAATGAAGAGCCGCACTCCGTCGTCAAAGCCGTACCCAGAACGGGCACGATGAAGAGTCGCACTCCGTCGTCAAAGCCGTACCCAGAACGGGCACGATGAAGAGCCGCACTCCGTCGTCAAAGCCGTACCCAGAACGGGCACGATGAAGAGTCGCACGCCGTCGTTAAAGCCGTACCCAGAGCTGACGCAACGAAGAGCCGCACTCCGTCATTAAAGCCGTACCCAGAGCTGACACGACGATGAGCAGAGCTGTGTCGTTCCGCCATGCCGGACCTTGCCCCGTGCAGCCATGCTTGTTCTCCGAATCCATGCCTGATCGGTGGGCGCCCCGTCGGCGCTAATCCTCGTCCGGTCGTCGCCTGACCGCCGCGCTGCGTCGCTTCTGCCAGCCCGGGTCCGCCGCACGCCCGCGCCCACCGGCGGTGGCCGACGTGGGCCGCAGCCGGAGCGATGCACCTGCTTAGCGCGACCTAAGCGGGCGGCCGTCGCGAGCCGACGCCGGCCGCGGTGTCCTCTGAGGTGCGGCGTCCGCTCGAGATGCCGAGCGGTAGCGACGGACGCGTCTGCGGCGGGCGGTGACGGGCCGCGGGGAGACGCTGCACGGTCTGTCGAACGTTTGGCAGTTTTGTGTTGGCGGCTGTGTTGAGGTCGGGGTGTTGGGTCGGAGGTGCGTGCGAAAGATACTCCAGCGCAGGTCTTCTCCTGTCCTGGGCTGGGGAGGGCAAGGGATGGGGTCTGCCGCCGTTCCGTCGGTGTTTGGAGAGGGACCAAACGAAGGGGTTGGTCGGGTGGAGAGATGCAGTTGGTGGGCCCAGAAGTGGTGCTCGACTTGTGGTGTAAACGTCCTTGGCGTCATGTTAAAATATGATGATGATCATCCTTGGTCTTGTGTTGGCCTGCCTCGTCGCGTCCGCCGAATTCAGTCGACCACCCACGGCCGATCATGACCCGAGAAGAAGGCGACGCCGCCAATATCGATATTTGACGGATATACGTCGGCATATCGCTACGAGCCGCCGTCAAACCAACTGACACCTGTGGGTCAGGGGCGCAAGAAGCCGCATGCGGAACAATAGCATCGGTGAAAGGGATAAGGAACATGAGAGAAATTGATGCCGGTCTCTGCTTTTTGCCTGCAGTGTTGGCACTAGAGCCAAATTAAGTGAAAGTTGAAAGAGACAGCTGACTTAGCGAAGGAGACCAGCATCCTCTTCACGGGGCCCGTTCCGATACTCCTGTCAACAGTGGTCATCGGACGCCTTCCAGTATCCATAAAGTGCCATCTGCATTTGCAGAAATATCTCCCGTCATATTGTATCATTAATGCTCGCAAAAATGCCATTTGGAGGGTTAGCGTTCCGCGCTTGAGATCGAATGCTAAACCTTGCCTCATGTGAGCGCCAGTGTCATTCCAACGTGCGCCCTTTCTCTGCCTGGTGCGGCGGAGACAGGCTCTGTTGTGACAAACGGCGCTTCGTAAATCTGCTGATGCCGACGTGCTTTCACGTAATTCATTTGTCTTCTGCCGGCATGAAGTTTCCCGTGTTTTTATCAAAACAAGCTTGTTTTCACCGGTCTTCCAATGCGCGCTGTTGCCAAATCCGCATTTAATTGCCCACCTACAGCTTAGGCGTGATTTATATGCCTTTCCGGTCATGATTTGTCAGCATACGTAAGCCCACGTTTGTTATGGGCTTGTCCCTGAACCCCGGTCGCCATCATTTTGGCTATTGGTATTTTATGCCTAGTCCGGTTGCCGGCTATACGCGGTGCAGTCAAGGTTGCTCAACCGGCCCTTTGATTGGCCATGCGCCCGCAACCAGCAAGGTTCCGGCGTCAACCGTCTATGTCTTGCCGCTGGCCGCCGCGCTGGCTGGAAGTGACGTGGCTGAACCATGTTCGCTGGGGCCAACGATTGCCGGGATGTGAGGATGGCCGGGCCCCGGTCGTCACGTCTCCAGCCGTATGTCCGGCCTCCGCTGAGTCAGAGAGACGTGAGTGCACTACGGGGTGCAAGCGTTCGTGCATCTGATTGCTGTCCCTCGGCGGGTGGGTTGCATGCGTTCACGAACCTAAGTTGTGATGCATGAAGCTCTGATATGTTTCCTAGCTACTATAAGGAATATATGCAGGCGTTTTTCACGAAGCGGTGTAAGCAAGTCGAGTAGCTATCGATTGTAATATGAATATATATATATATATATATATATATATATATATATATATAAATATATGCGTATATATGTATATATGTATATGTATATGTATCTGTGATATACACTGCGCGCATACCTACATGCATGTTTCGTTTGTCCTGTAGTGGTGCGCGTAAGTTTATCAGTTTTTGAGTTGGGTCATATCTGGGACCTCCGTATCTCACACAGGCCTTCACCTAAGCGCCGCGAATGTTTGCTTTGGAGGACGTGCTCCATCTGTCACTGGGACGTCCTCCGCGACATCATCGCTACGCGCGTCCCAGCCGTCCGCTGGACTGAGCGCTGAGGAGGTGTGTGGCTGCTGTTGCCGTCCCCGGTGTCGGCCGCTGCCGGACCCTCGGCGGTCGAGCCTCGCCTCCGGGTCCAAAGGGGTGTCACGGCGGCGGCGCGTCCCCCCGGTCAGCACCGCCGGTGGTCTCCGGACCACCCGGCGCCGCCAGCACGCCGCGGTCTCGGCGGGGCACCTGCGGCCCGCGCTGGCAGCGCCGACGTCAGCCGTCGCTGTGGCGACCCCTGCCGAGCGGCGCCCGGCATCCGCGGCGGGCGTCGAGGCGCCACCCGCCAGAGTCAACACGCCCCCCCCCCCCGCATCCCCCCTCTCGGACGGGTATCGCGCCATCGGCCGATCGGGCCCGGCGAAAGCGCGGCGGCGCAGCGGACGGGTGGCGCGTCTCGGATGACGCCCGATGTCATCTCGCGGCCCGCTCTCCGGGCCGCCCCGCGACACGAGCGCGCGCGCCGATAGCGTCGGCGAGCGCCGCGCACCGGCCCGCGGCGCCGGGATGCGCCGGCTTAGCGTCGGCCCAGCGCCTGGCGATGCGCGGATCTCTGCAGCGCTGGGAGTGCCGGAATGCGGCGCATGCCGACCGGTTTCGTCCACTTTCGGTTTCAGCGGCCGGCATGTCGTTTTCGTCGGACGTATGCAGGGAATGTTTGATGCGCTCTTCGGGGTCCTATTGTTTTCGGTCTCAGTATGCAATTTCTGTCGAAGGAGCTGGAGCGTGTTGTATTCTCCGAATATCGCTCTCTATTGAGCATCATCCACCGTGGCTGTACTGTTGTCGCCTTTCGCTCTCCGTGCCTAGCGTGCTCCACGATCGCGTGCATTAGACGATAGCGTTGTAAACATCCTGTATCGCACTATGTTTATAATGTCTCCTATACAACACCAAGTAGCATCGCTTTGTCTCGCATTCTTTTTCCGAACGCGTTCCAGAGCTATGCGGCTTTCTCTCAAACGACTGGTCTATGCCACTTCGTCCGTGTTCTTTTTGTTTGCCATCCGAGATCGCCGCCTCCAAGCCGCTGCCCCGACACGGGAGCGTGTGTTCTCCGACGCCCGGACGCCGCCGCGGGCCGAGGTGGCCTCGCCCGCCGGGCCGGCGGGTCGGGTCGGCCGCAGATGGCCGATCGACGTCGCCGCGCGTGTCGGAGCCCCGCTGACCCATGACCCGCGGTCACGGTCAGCGCGGCCGGCCGGCCGGCCCGGCGGCCGCCGCCGCCGCCGCCGCTGCCGGGCCCGTCCGGCCGCCGGCGCCGCCTGGGTCAGAGCCCCGAGACTTGGCACTCGGCACTCGGCACTCGTGGAATCCCGACTCCGAATTGGAGACTCGTGGACTCGGGACCTGAAAGTCACAGTTCGGGACTCCAGACGCGTCGCCCGGGGCTCGGCGCCCCGAACGCGAACCACGACAGCTCCGGGCCCAGGACTCGGTCGTGCCCCGTGATTGGAGACTCGTCACTGGGGCGCCAGGACTTGACTGCGTGACCCGGGACTCGCCGGCCAGGCTCCGGGCTGCCGGCGTGTGCCGCCTGTCTTTCGGCGGCGGGATACAGCTCTCTCCGATGCGGACCTGGCGTAGAGCAGGCGGTGGTGGGACCATTGTGGCGCCCACGCGGCTGAAGTGTTTGTGGGGCCCGCCTGTGGTGTTATCAGCTCGGGCGTTCAAGGCTCAGTCTTTCTTTTGTTTGCGGATGGCTACCAGAAAGTCATCCCGTAGACGCCACTGACGGGTGGCAGCTGCCGTCTTAATTTGCTTTAAAACTGGGGGAAGGCTCGTATTGAATAGATGCAAGGCTCAACATTGTATGCCATCGTGTCGCCATCACATGACAGGCGGCATGTAGCTGTGAGGCGTGTTGTTGCTGGGATGCCAGTTGCTAGCTCGTTAACCCCAGTCATCATGCGTTCGCTCCAGAACTGGCCTTTTATACGTTGAGGTCACGTATTGTGCCTGTTGTACTCAGCGTTTTGCTACACATTCGGTGCAGTCGGCGTCTTGCAACGTGGCCGCGGGCCGTGCTATCTGCCTTGCCACACAAGCTGGTGAGTTACATAAGACAAGTCTGCATTATCCGTTTGGCGGTGAGCTATGTATTCCATGCACGCCATTTTTTTGGATAGCTTAGAGCAGATGATACTTTCTTACCACTGTGTTTGAAAACATCTCGTGTCCCTCAAATGACGAAGTATTTAGTTCATATAGAAAGAGGCGACACCATAACCAAATGCAAATTTAACATAGATGCGGTGCAGGGTCGCATGATCATTGGTGCATCACACCAAACTGTTCGTGAGACAAATTCGGCGCGCCTTGCCCCGGCGTTCATATTCTGTGTGCTCGCAGTCAGTGCATGAGTTTGATAGATCGGACTTTGATATCACTGTAACGAAAGCGTAACCGATTTGTAGCTCTCATTTGTCCGTAAATGAGATGCAAACGTTTGTAATGTTGTAACCATGAGACACTTCATCATCGACTCCGAACCGTGGCACGCGAGCCTTTAGCAATGGTGTGTGTGCTGCCACCTGTCCGGCTTTTTTGTAAACTCAGCTTCTCCCAGCGCAGGCTTACGTTTGGTGTATCCTGGCCGCTATTGTGGGCCTTGTTTCGGTCTATCCAGGTAGGGAGAGTTGACTTGCGAAGGATGTCGCGGGAGCGAAATGACTTTAGAACCGCGTTAAGGCAAGTGGAAGCCCACCCCTTGCTTCTGGGTGAGCCCATTCCTTACCTGTGACGTCACGGCCCAAGCCCATTTCCTTACCCGAACAAGAGGCGAAGTGTGTGTTTGTTTACAAACAGGTCGTTGTTGTTGACATGCCAACGTCTCACGACGGTCGCTGCGACATGGATGGCCTTATGGCCGGCAAATGGATAGATCTCGTTCGTATTTAGATAGCGTTATCAGTAATGATGTCTTTAGTCACAGAACCTGCTAATAACTTCACTCGAATAATGCAAGTGCGCCATTCCTACTCGCTACATGTATCCAAGTGGTTGAATCAGCTGACGCTATTGTGCGCATATTTGAAATTAAAGGTGTTCTTTATTGGACTGGATCAGTGGCGCCACCTCAATCAGTGGAGGTCGGGTCGTAAGTCAATGGGGGACCGGGCCAGCTGTTTCTCATAGGGTGTGGTGTTAATTATAACTCTGACTGCTGGCACCAGTGCTCAGGTGTGATGCGTCTCTGATTCCGACATAGAAAGGTGCGGCCCGATTCCCAAACGGGGTACGCTGAGCTCGGTGTTGGTGACGTCGATTGATATGTAGTCCTGTGAAAAGCCTACACTGAAGTATCTGCGCGCCATCGAGACAGTATTGCTAGCCTTATTCCTCGGAGAAGAACCAGGAGAATGGGGATAGAGATATATAGATATGGACATCGATATCCATATCTATATCTATATCTATATAATGGAGATATGGACGTATAGATGTATAGATATATAGATGTAACGCAGCCATATCCCCATTCTCCTGGTTTTTCTCCGAGGAATGAAGCTGATACTACTGTCTTATCGATGTGAATAATGTTCTTCGCTAATGCACAGAGCAACTTACACAATTTTGCACGCCTTTGCTTGACTCATGTAAAAAACATAAAGTTGTAATTTGTATATTATACCATTTTATATTGCTACTTCTACTCTACTCATACTGATACTCTGGCAGCTGATCATTGTTTCTTCTTAGTAGCACGTCTTTTGAAATTTAGGCGTCTCATGGTCGACTCGATTGTCTTTGAAATCGAGTCCTCACCAACCATTGTATGTTACGTGGACGCTCACACGACGCCCAGGTGGCTGGAGCTATGGAATATTCTGCTCGAGCACCTTGCCCAGATAATACCGGGGGATTGTATCGTGCTGCGCAGGTTCGTTATCGACGTCGAAATGACTCAGCCGATGCTGCATGACTTTTGAATGTTTAATCCGAACCTTTTGATTGGATGAATTTCTGGGGTCATCGCCCTCGCTAAGCAGTGCTGTTGCGTGAGCCCTGACCACAGCACTTGGTCAACGGCAGAACTTTGCGGTAAAAGCTTAACGTGCCGCAACGCTGTCGGCACGGTGGTCCGGTCTGCCTCTGACGATGCCGAGGCTCTGGCGCGACCTCTGCTTTCAGCCGCAGGCCGTCCCAGCCAGTTAATAGCAAACAGGAACTGAGGGGTACTTGAAGCGACTCGGCTCCACTGGTTGGCTGAATCAGAATACGGGCGCTCTAACCAATTAAGCTATCTGGACGGACTCCATCTGCTATACTTCCTGACACTTGAATAAGATATTTGTTCGGTTCACGCCGCGGTTCAAGTGAATTGTGCCGGGCTAATATGAGCGCATTCAAGAGTCTTCCCAACTTGAAGACATTATCGTGTGGATGTGCGCGAAACTCAGTGCATTTTAAAGGTTCCAATTTTAAGAAACTCTTGTGAAGTACATCGTGAACCGGATGGCTGTGAGATTCCTTGGGTTCAGAGACCGCCTTTAAAATCAAAAGTTGTCTTGGTTGGGAATTCCAGAAGAACGTTTTCCACGAGTGTATTTTCCTATCACAAATGCTGAGGCTGCCACAAAAAATTCGGATTGATCCACTGCAGCACGCTCTCATGAGGAAGGCATGCATGCATACTCGGCTGTGTGGAGCTCGGGCTGATATTCAGCGATTAACGATTGCTGGGTTGATTGTAAAGCTCTGTCTGGCCTGCATCGGTCTGTGTGAAGTCTGCCGATCCCGAGGAGCACGCTTCGTTGGCCTGTCCAGGGGACTCCCCATCGGCGGGCGTGCGGGGCAGCTCGGCGCTGGTGCACCCACCCGCCCCGACGTGGCGGCGGCGCGACCTGCCTGTCAACAACGTGTGGACTCCGCAGGACGGTCGTGCCGACCCGCGTTTCCACGGCAGCGCCGCGCCGCCGCCGTAGGGGTCACGCGAGGCCAGGCCGACGGCGCCAGCCGTGCGCCATGCGCTGCGGGCGTGCGCCAGTAGCGCCAAGGGCAGCCCGGCTTCGCGTGCGCGACGAGCCGCCTGAGCCGGCAGCGCGCCTGGCTAACCACGAGACGGTGACGGGCTTAGTGGCCGGCAGTCGGCAGCTGCCGCTCCTCGCTGCGCGCTGACTGCTCAGGCGTGTTGGTGTCGTGCTCTTCGACGCCCGCCACGTCCTTGCCCTACCAGTATTTTATCGGATGTGCTTTGACAGATAGCTCCCAGCCGGGGCTTGTGCGCCGCGTGGTCTACCCCGAATTAATCGTAGATCATTCTTGCTGGATATGCGTGTGTATGTACACATACGTGTATATATATATATATATATATATATATATATATATATAGATATATAGATAGATATATAGATATATATATATATATATATATATATATATATGCAGCTTGCCCCATTTTCCCTGTGCATGTTTCCTATCACAGCGAGGGCCCAAATTCTCTGCCAACTTGAAATTGTGCTGTGCGCTGCATGTGCCGAATCCCATCTTTTTAAAGTAGTCAGGTCCGGATAGTCCAGCTCCGGTTGCTTTCTAGCGCTCGTGTAATGGATACCATTTAGTCCTGTAGCTCCCGGCGTCATTTAAAACGGCCTAGACAAATAACTGATGCCTGCAGGGGCGTTTAAGTTGAAATGTGCCGAAATCGTGCGTGTACTTTGGCATTATTATGGCTTCCATGCGGACTTGTCTGCAAGTTTAAAGGCTCATAGCCAGCGTGCAGTTTTACTTGGTTTATCAACACACTAGGTTTGTCCTGAAATCCCGTTTAAGCTCCTCGCAAGCATCAGATCAAGGGGCTATAAAGATAGCATCACCTGGCCTTGACGGCTGCATTACCATCTATCGCCGCAGGCGGCCATCAAGCGGCTCGTGCTCTCAAGTTCGGCGAGCGTCAGCGCATGTCAGACGTAAGACCTCATCGCAATGCGCTGAAGTCATATCCTGAAGGGGCGTATTTTCAGGATAACAGTTTAATAGGACACACGAGTCGCATGTCCCAAGACTGCAAGTCGCAGAGATGACTCTCAATCACATGTGCACTGCAGCCTCGAGATGATAAATGCATGAAAGAATTGCGTTGCTGATCCCAGTCGCTGCTGTTGGAAAGCACATAACTTAATGACGCCCAACAACTACGACGAACAGGTGTAGCCCGAGGCCTCTACGCTATGCCCACCAAACAAGCATGGCGGTTGGCTGCAAGCATGGTTGGTTGCGTGTTCCTGCATGATTAACACGCGCCCGAGCGGCCTGTTGGATACCCTTCGCTCAGGTGGGGATCAGTTTGACCTTCCTTAGACCTCAGGATCTGAGAGAGCTAGAGATGCCAAATTCACAGGGTATGTAGGCCTGTACGTGAACTCGTTGAGGTTAAAGTTTGAGATTCTTAGGGCATGACCTTCGGGTCAAATACTCAAACAAGGTCGAACTCTAAGGTGACCTCCAAAGTGCCTTCACATTCTCACTTAAGGTCAATGATCTTGTTTGACCTTTCGAAGGTTATGGTGACCAAAACCATACAAGACTGTCTTGAGTTTTGTATTTGAATGAGCGACAAATGTTGCGCTAGGCAGTATGCTCCTAAAACAAAGTGCTGACCTGGGGCATTTTAGGTCAAAGATCTATTCTGACATTTAAGAAGTCAATGGAAGATGTATAATGTGGTTCCTGTCATCAAAAAGTCTGAATGAGCGGCAGGAATTGTCATATACAGCAAGCCCCAGAGAAATAAAGCAGGCTGATTTTGGTCGTGGTCTGACCGTCATACGTGACACTAGTTGAGTGGAATTTGTTCATTTACTTGTTGTATATCATAAAAAAGTATCGCAGAGATGTAGAGCTTCCTCCAGCACTCCGTTGTTGCATCAGATTGAACGATTCCCTAGAAATTGACTGCTGAATCCATAGCCTGACTTGACCTGCCGTAGATCAGCGACCTTGCAAAGTACATGCTAATTGTTTATACCAAACCATCCTCTATTCAGTTGTCTATAGCTATGCAAACTTAGGCGCGGCTACGCTGCGTCGTATGCAAATAGTCTGGAAAACCCTCGGGGGGGGGGGGGCTAATTTCGCCCCCACCCGAGCGCGCGTCAGTGACATCCAGGGGACGGATAAGGGCAGAGGGGCCAGAGGACGGATAATACTCCGTGCCCTTGTCCTGCGCCTGGGTTCCAGGAGCGCCCGAGCTCCTGCCTGTCGGGGCGCGGGAATGGATCGAACGTTTACGGCCGGCCCCCGTGCCGCCCGTCTTAGGCAGTGTCACCGGACCGCCCATCCGCTAATCGCCTCTCCACCGTCCGTCTGGTCTGCCAGACATTTGGCTCGCCGTCCACCCTCGGTGTTGGGCATTGTGGCAGGCGGCCCGACATTCTCCGCCGGCGAGCTCCGAGGCTGTCGTGATGCACGGCTTCATTCCGAAGAAGCCACGTTAAGCCTCCGCCGACGCTGCCCTTCGTGTGGAATGCGACGGTGCAGCGCGACATCGGAGTGCCCCGTCGGCCTCCGCGCCACCTGGCGGGAGCACGAGTAACCGACGCCTGCCCGCCCCCACCGGGCGAGCGGCACACTAACGAGGCTACCTGCGGCCGGGCAGTGTCGGCTCCGGCGTGGGCGTCACGGGAATCACGCTCCTCTCATTGTGCCTGTAATCACCTTGGCTGGACGTCCTCTGGCGCCCTCTCCCCCTCTGGTGTGTTCCGGGTGGTTGTGCATGACCGTCGTTTCGCGACCAGGCACTCACCTTGCGTCGGCTAGCCGCTCGCGCTACCATCCTCGCCTCCTGTGGCATGGGAAACCCGCGCTGGACGCCAGAAGCGCTTGCACTTCCCGAAATAGCGTTAATGTTTAGCCGCTACTCGGCTGCTCGCGTGGCGCGACCTACGTCACCACCGAACCGCGTACGCGGACGCGATGTGGCCACATCCAGTGGTTGCATGACAGTGGCGTTTGAGCACGAAGGTCCGGCCCCGAGCCCGTCGTCGTGCGCGCCGCCCGGCGCCACTGTCTGCCGGCGCCGCTGTCTACCCGTCGCCACTGTCTGCCCGGCGCCACTGCCTGCACTGCGCCACTGTCTGCCCGGTGCCAATGTCTGCCCGGCGCCATTCTGCCCGGCTCCATTGTCTACCCGTCGCCACTGTCTGCCCGGCGCCACTGCCTGCACTGCGCCACTGTCTGCCCGGTGCCAATGTCTGCCCGGCGCCAGTCTGCCCGGCCCCATTGTCTGCCCGGCGCCACTGTCTGCCCGCCGCCAATGTGTGCCCGGCACCATTGCCTGCCGGCGCCACTGTCTGCCTGACGCCACTGTTTGCCGGCGTCACTGTCTGGCCGGTGCCACTGTCTACCGGGGCGACTGTCTGCCGGCGCCACTGTCTGGGTGATGCAGGGGGCTGTGGGAGGTGCGGCCGGCCGGCCGTGGCGTCAGCCGATGCGGATTACCAGCAGCTGCTGGCCTTCGCCGGTACAGGCCGTGATGGTGCGGTTCTCGCTGCATTAATGGATGTTGTCGCTGCGGCTGTACCCGCTGTCGGGAATGGCATAAGCCATCTGGCTGACAGGTTTGTCGCCCAGGTGCGGATTTTTGGGAGGCGCTGCAGATCGAAAAAGAAGTTTTGCTCCGGATTGATCCGCAGCTTAACCTGCCTTAACTTCAGTTTCGTCATGTTTTTTGCACTGCTCTGTGTATCGTGAGGAACGTCATCATTACGGGTGGACGGGAGACATGCCACAAAATGAACCGAGAAAAGACGCGATCAGATCACGCACCGGGTATCAACATGCCTGCGGCGCGCCAAATTTGTGAACAAATGAAGCCATTACATATGAAAGGCTGCTCGCCTTATGACGTAGGCCCGTGTGCGGCGTCTTGCGATCGCCCGCCGCCGGCGACTGCTTCGCCCAGACGCGGCAGATCCGACAGACGCGGCGGCATTCCATTCCCCGCTCGCGGCGGCCGGACCCAGTGCCTTGCGACCAGCACAACGGCAGTGGCAGGGATGAGCCCATGACGCGACGGTCCGAGCCGCGGCCGAGACGGGACTTGCATAAGCGGCGCTGTTTACCTTCCCCAGTCTGCTTTTCACTGGTGTCTCAGCGGCTGTCCGTGGGCTCGACGGCGGCGAAGGACGTACCCGTCGCCTTTCGTTTATTAAATATACGGTCTTTGCACAAATGTCGACACGGAACAGAAACGGCACCGACCCGAAGCCGCGTGCGACGATGAAACGATGAACCTAACGTCGTCGGTCCGACCTTTGCAGGACATGCGGTAAGCAACTATCCACATTCGAAACGCGCTACGTCGCGCCTGTATGCCCCCCTCCCGCCGCGTCCCCTGCGGGCCCGACGGCACATCGGGCTGGAGGCTTGAGCTGTCGGCGCGCCACGGGGGTGCGTGAGCGTGCCCGCGCGCGCCGCCGGTCGGTGGCGTCACGCGTTGCGTCACAGTCCGCGGGAGGCGCGCCGTGGTCCGGTCAGCACCACGATCGCCTGATGGACGGCCGAGGCGCGGCCGGCCGGCGGCGGCGAGCTACGCCCTCCGACCGGCCGACCTCGGCGGACGCGTCGGCTGACTTTGTCCTGTCGCGCGCGCTCGCGCGCTACTAGTCCGTCGGCGGCCGCAGAGTCGGCCCTGTCCGGCGGCGCGGCCGCAGAATCGGCCGCGGTCCGTTCGCCTCCGCACCGAGCCTGCCTCAGAGTAGTACCGTGAATGGCGCCTCGTCGAACTCGACCGGCTCGCCCGCCTCCTCCAGGTCGGTCGTCACCTCCTCGGGCACGGCCAGGATCTCTGTCTGCGGTCGGGTGCGGCCCTCGGCCAGCCCGCCAAGCTCGGCCGTCACCTGCTGCGACAGCTGCTCGAAGAACTGGCGGCTGGTATCGGGCCCCGGCCCCGGCGCCACGTCGTCGGCCGTCGTCGGCAGCGGCGGCGTTACGCCGGACAGCTCCAGTGCTAGCGCGCCGCGCCGCGCGCCCAGCCGCTGCCCGCTGGTCGGCAGGTAGGCGCCGGCGACGCTCTTGGGCGGATGCTCGTCAGCGTCGCCTGTGGGCAGGTAGGTGCGCCGCTGCGTCTGCGGCGCGTGCTCGTCCGACACGATCTGGTGCCCGCTGACGGGCAGGTAGCCGGGTCGGGCGCGCCGCCCGCCGCCCACCGGCCGCCGCCGCCGCAGCACCTGCAGGCTACGGCTGCCGTCCAGCGACCCGCTGTAGGCGGCGCCACTGTCGTCTAGCGTCTCTTCGAGCCCCGATTCGGGGCTCGGCTCCGGCTCAGAAGTGGGTTCCGGCTCGGAGCTGGGCTCTGGCTCGGAGCTTGGCTCCGGCTCAGAGCTGGGCTCCGGCTCGGAGCTGGGCTCCGGCTCCGAGCTGGGCTCCGGTTCTGGCTCGGCCGCGGGCTCCGGCTCCGGTTCCGGCTCTGGCTCTGGCTCCGGCTCAGGTTCCGGCTCTGGCTCTGGCTCCGGCTCGGCTCCGGCTCCGGCTCTGGCTCTGGCTCCGGTTCGGCCGTCGGCTGTGGCTCGAAGGCTGCCGGCGGCGGCAGCACGCTGGCGGGGCGCGGCGGCTGGCTGAACGCCGGCTGCCCCTCCGACGCGGGCGCCAGCGACGGCACACCCTCGGCGATGAAGCGGTCGCGCTGCACGAACTGGTTGTCCTGCGGCTTGTCGAAGGCGTACGTGACGATCGACTGCTGTCGGCTGAGCACGCCCGCCTCGGCCGAGCCCTGGAAGCTGTGCAGCGGCATCTCAAACGCTAGCAGCTCCGGCACCGGCCGCTCCGGCAGCCGGTTGGGCTCGGGCTCGCCAGCGCCACCGGCACCGGCGCCGGTCGGTCGGCGCGCGGCGCCGGCACGCTTCGGGTCAGCGTCGATCCGGTTGGTCCAGTACATGTAGAAGGGGCTCTGGGGCCGGTCTGATACGAAGAACGACCCCTGCTCGGCGTCGAACGGTCGCACCGAGCGGCGAGACGCCACCGAGCGCAGGTCTTCGAGCGCGTTGGCGGAGTCTTCCGGCGGCCAGCCGGACACGATGAAGTCGTTTGGGTTGACGAGGAACAGGCTGCCGTCGAGCACGACGAGTCGGTGGTCGGCCGGCACGGGCGGCACGGCGCGTGCCAGTGCTAGCGCTGGCGCCGGCTTTGGCGCCGGCTTTGGCGCCTCCGTGACGCGGCGGACGGTGGTGACCGTCGGCCGCTGCTGGCGCCGGGCGGCCGCCGGCGCGCCGGCGCGCTGCCGCGCGGCGCGGCTGTAGGTGACGCGCGCGGCTGTAGGGCCCAGCTCTCTGAAGAGCTGGTCGTCGATCCGCAGCAGCGCGGCCAGGATCGACGTGGAATGGTCCAGCGGCTCGGCTGGACTTGCGGCGCCGGCCAGCGCCGCCAGCATTACTGAAACGACGCAGGGCGGTCAGCGGGCGGCGCTCGCTCGGGTGTCACCGACGGGCCTCGCGGTTGCTGCTTTTGAGCCGCCTGGCTCGCAAAACTCGGGCATATACAGCCGACAGATCTCTTGACGTGTTTTTTTTCCGCCGGGTCCGCGAGCCATTGTTGGCAGTTCATACTTTTTATTAAGATGAAGATTCAAATGCTCCACACATCCAGTTATAACAGGCTATAATGCAACATAGTTGTAAGCAAATGACCCAAGCTCATATCCAACAACCTTGGCTGTGCGTACTGAAATAGTGTTTGTTAGCTAGTAAATGCTTGCGTTATGAATTTTGCGGTGTCTTGCAGCAGTAACGCAGTACAGTGATATGTGGTGATCCTTGAATATACCAGGAGGTACGGGCTAAACAATTATAGCGTACCATCACTGGAATATGTCGTGAGAGCACTCAGAATTTCAAAGCGTTATGGGTATGGTTATGGTCACCGAGTTACCATGAGCTGGTGACCATCACGCTCGTAACCGTGAGCACTGCCGTGAATCCTCGAATGTTATCATAATATATGCCAATGATTGATGAATATCTTCATTTAGTGCCAGAGACTGCTGGTATAATGAAGGTCGGATTTTAATGGCAGACTGCATTATGCCGAAAACAGATGCTTTTGCTAACATTAAGGATCAGTACGTGATATGATGTAGCGCAATGGCGGACTATGGCCGTTTACAATCAGTCGTCAGTGCACTAAGCGTTTGATTTCAGTTCGTCGTGTTTTTTTCTGGAGAACTGATCGTTCGATTGGTGCGGTCTTTCTTCATGGCAGTTCTATAGTATGGTGTGATGATGACAGACCCGCGGCCCTGTGCCAGGGGTGTCCTCTGGATCGGATAAAGGCTTGATGGTGTGGGTAGTAAATTTGAAAGCTTGTATTCACGATGAATTGCGTTTTTTGTTTCCATGTTTTAAACTGCAGTTGTCTGTACCTAGGTTGAGTTACGATTTGTTAGCATTTCGGTCCTAATATTCCAACAAGCAACAGCCTGCGGCCGAAGACGAAAAAGCTGACTGAAAGACTTTAGGGGCCTTACTCTTCTAGGGGCCTTACTAGACTCCCGCAAACTTCGGCGTGGGAAGAGTGAGTTTCAAGTCTGGATTGCCTCACTGGCTGTCAGGAGACCGAAGTGCGGCAGCTCTTACGGGTACGTGTCTCAAATAAGGCGGCCCGGACATGATGCCACCGGCCGGAGCTCCCGCTTCTGCCGGTGGCCACGGCGTATGTGGGACTACCTTCTGTGGCGGCCAGCCAGTCTCGCGTGTGTTGCGCTGGGGTGCTCGTCCGAGGAGGCGGCGAGACCCAGACGATTGCACACACCACTGGTCGCCCGTATTGCAACGATCGGACCTCCCGATCGCATCTGCCGCTCGGACGGACGGCGGCAGACCGGACCGGGGCCCGCTGGCGGCGGGCTGACGGGCCGCTTGACAGCGGTCAGCTGCAACGTCGCGTGATCCGCGGGCTGCTCAACAAACAGCCGCCGGCTAAGAAAAACCAGCCCCGGCAGCGGCCACCGTCTCCCGGCACGCGCCCGGCCCGCGAGCGCGTCGCGGCGCGCTGAATGGCGCGGACGGCAGGGATTACGGGGCACCGGAAGTGCAGCTGGGACAGCGCGCGACAAGCGTCGGGTGGTCGTCGGGTCGGTTGATAGAGGAAGAGCCGCGGCCCCGGACTAGTGCGCTGATGACGGAGAAGGGTCGGGCGGCCGATCTCTGGTACTATAATAGCCTTGATTTTGTTTTGATCTGGGTGTTTTATCCGCAACCCTTGCGGTGTTATTAGTACGTTGGTTTTTCCAGTTTATCTGGGGTGTTGTGTGCTTAGCGAAGGCTGGCTAAGCCGTATGTCTTTTCGAGCGGATGCAATTTTCTTTTTGATGCATGCGATGAATGTTTGATTACAGAGAGGCATTTGGTTTGCACTTGTTAACGAGAGATGCCATCAGAAGCTTGGTCGTCAGGTCAGTCATATTAGATGTGGATGCATGCGCATCGAATATAACTTATCAGATCCTGATGATCTGTGAAAGACAAGTTGCTTTCATGGGACACCTGCGACAGGCTGTCAGAGTAACGTAGGGTGACCGATGACAGCAAAGACGAACAAGCTTCTCCTACATATTTGCTCGAGCTGCTGTCTCGTGATTTGGCGTGACGCGCCAGCTGACCACTCATTTGTGTCCCGTGCCCACTGCGCCCTCGTGGCCAGACCAACTGTGGTTAGTGACTCAGAAACGATTATTTCAAGTTGAGGTGTCACATCCTTTCCATTCTCACCTTTCACATCAGGTTTGTCCCGTTTTTACCCGAAGGCTGTTTTAGATGGCGCTGAAGGTGTCTTGGTTATCCTACATGTTCCATAATTGCGCTCTCTCCATTGCGTCATGGATCATAAGTGCTTTGCAATAGTGTTTCGTTACTTCATTGCGACAATGTTTCGTTATAGTGACGATACTTTTCATGTTACTGTAGATACATACGCGTGGAAAACGATATCGGACACCGGCTTTTGCCGTCTGCATTCGGCTCGAAGCTCACACATTCCGTGCAGATGTACACGTCCCTCCCGCTTCTTCTGGTCCGGCGGGCTGTCTTAGTCCCGGGTACGATCATCCGGCGCCATCTGAGGCAAGGTCACCTAAGGCACGTCCGACGGTGAGTCCTGAACTCGCAGCCGGCAGCCGGTGAGCGCGGAATTGAAAGAAACGAGATTTCAGGAGATGGGTGCGGGTGGGTGGGGGACTGCACGGCCGTCGCGAGCCTCCTGCTCTTCTGACCATCAGCGCTAGTCTGTGCGGTGCGGTGGGGGGGGGGGGGGGGGGGTACGTATGACGCTGTCCCACCCCATGCTGGGTGGGGCCGGGCTGGAACGTTCGCTTGTCATTGCCCTCGCTAGATGTTTGCCTAGGTCAACTGTGGTTGGTATCGTGATGCTTTGATGATGCCTGTATTATTATTTGAGGATGCCTATGGTAATGGCGATCGTAATCATTATCGGCGATGTGTTCAATATCGTTATCTAGACTGAAGTTGTAAAAAGTAGTTTCCGAACCCAGCCGGCATGTCTGTCGGACAATTGCAGCGCTGAGAAGTGAACTGCATGTTTTACAACGGTGTGTTACTTTTTCGTGTCATGTTGTCTGTGGCGTTTGCAAAATTATTCGCATTGTCGTGAACCAAACTCGAGTGTTTAGCTCTTGCGATACTTGGAATGGCATTCATGAGACATACTGCATCTTTAATTTGTTTTTTCCCCATCTATTATATATTTAGAGTGAAGTAATACTTATTTCGGAATCCCGCCCGGTATTTTAGCGAGCCGATGTTCTGCCGAACGTAGTCATGACTTCAGCGTTTCCTTGGAAGGCCGCGTTTCAGTGGATGACCTATCACTGGGCGTTAATCGATTCAATGCCGCGCTCCCTGTGGGGCAGCCTCAAAGCCTCGTCCGTGACCAAATTATCAGATCTGGGCTAAATCCCCGGTTGGCATTTCCGAGGCATGCAAAGCGCCCGACAGCGCTAGAGCCGCCGCCATTTCTCGCCGCTTCACCTAGCACCGGTGTGTCACGGCGCTGATGGGGCGAAGTAATGACGTGGCAATGAGCGTTATTTTGCATGTAATGGATAGCAGCAGGGAGGGGGGAGTCGTGCCGTCGCCCACAGCGCTGTTGCGCAAACCCGATCGGCAATACCCGTGACCCCTCCCCCTCCCCCTCCCCGCCAGGCCCAAGACGGCCATGGGCGTGCAAAACAGATTCCACGAGTGTAGCGCCGCCCGACGGCACATTATCCACGCGCATCACGCCGGTTGCCACACAGGTCCGTTGCGGTGGCGGAGCGACAGCCGACGGGGCAGTCGTGGGGCTGCGTGGAGTCGGGCGTCACGTTCGCGTGCCGCCTCGTGCTGTGCACGTGCTCGCCGGACGCAGGGTGTGTGCGCGGGGCGGCCGGGTGGAGGGCGGCGGTCAACCGAGGGCTCCCGTGTGGCGGCCGTGTTGACTGCGTGAGGACGCCGCGGAGCCGGGCGCAAACAACGCATGCGGGGGTCGCGCTTAGCTCGCGCGCTGCTGAAAACACGGCCGGGATAATCTCCCGTCCGACCCGGCGCGCAAATGCCGCAGCTGAAAGCGGGGATTGCACTTAGTCAGCCGGCATGTGATGCATGGCGAATCACGGGTGCTTCGGAGGCTCAGAAGCCGCCGGTAATCGACAGCTGAGGCGGCTTATGCGTCTGCAGCGCGACGGCCGGCTGGCGGCCGGGTTAACACCATGCGAGAAAAACGCACGCCCTATTCGGTAATGACGCCACTCGGAGCCCGGCGGCGGGGTGTTTTGGATTAGCGCAGGCCTCGCGCGACCGAGCCGCGTGGGACACGGCCGCGGCGGTGTGTCGGCCCGCCACGCGCCTGGCCGCCCGTCAGCCGGCGCCGCCGGGCGCGCGGCGTCGCTTAGCCATCGCTCACGCGGGCGGGAAAACACCGCGGAGGGCCCGCCACGCGACGGGCGGGCTTCTGACCGGGCGCCGCCCGCCGCGCCGTCGTGAGACGCCGCCGCCAGGAGGCGGGAGGCGGTGGGCTCGCCGGGCCCCGGGCGGTCTCCCGCGAGACGGACCGGCGCCTGGGTCAGCGTGACGTCATCTGGGTCAGCGTGGCGGGCGGCGGCCGACCGGCGTGCCCTGCCGCCTGCGCGCGGCCCGGCGGGTCGGCGGACGCGGCGCAGCGGCCGCGGGGCGTCTGATTGGTTGCGTCGCGGCCGACGGCGTGTCCCGCCGCCGCGTGTGCGATCGGCAGCGGCGTCGGCGGCGCGCCTGGCCGGCGACCGAGCGCCGCGCGCCGTCCGAGCGGCGACGCCATGCGGTCGCCGCCGCCGCCGCCAACGTCGCTGGCGGACCGGCGACCTGGCCTTGTGGGCGGGAGTCGCGACGCCTGCTAAAATCCGCCGAATCCTTCGGAGAACGGGTGACTCGCGCTGAGGTGCGCGCCGCGCTGACGCGTGGCCGCCGGCCCTGAGCGATGATTAACCGACGTCCGACCAACGGCGCTGTCGCTCGACAACCGCCTGCGGTCACGTGATCTCCATGAACGCCGCTGAACTTCTCTTTAAACGTATGGCGGCGGCACAAGGCTCAGGCCTAAGTTGTGTTTCTCGACATTGACTGATGTACGGCTTGGGCGGGATTTTTGCTGCGTTGTGTGACCGTATCGCACTCCTGAGCCGGCTGTCGGGTTTAACATTTCTATTTTGCTCAGCGTGATGTCATCTCTGAGCTCGGGTACGCTGGGTGGAGCGAAACGCATCCCATGGCTCAGCCGGTTAAGGTGCCTGCCTTTTGATCCACCGACCCGTGGCGGAGTGGGTTCGAATTGCTCGAGACGCTTGCTGGTTGACCCTGTCAGGTATGACCTGCGGTCGGTGGCAACGGTTGCGCTAATGTCAGGTGGTGTCAGAGGCAGGACGGACCGTGCTGAGCATTGCGGCACGTTAAGCTTTTACCGCCAAATCATGCCGTCGACCTGCAGTAGCACGGTCGGGTGGCAGGGGTCCGCACTCACAACAAGCACCTCCTAGCGGAATCGGATTAAATCTTAAAAAACGGACAGAGGTGACTGGCTCATTGCAGCCTTGCGGCGGGGACGGGACGCATGGGCAAACTGCAGCGTGGCTGCTTCAGACACGAGCAGCCCAGCGTTTGGGCCCAGCGGCATGGCATGCCGTTGTCTTTCGTTAGCATAGATACCCATGAAGATAATGACATGCTCAGCCACCGTTGCGCGAAGGCGCACGCCATGCTGGCGGGCGCGAGCCAATTGGCGAGGAAGCGCCGCTGATCCAGGGATCACGGGGCGTCCGGGATGACCGGCGTTGAAGACTTTCTCTTTTCCTCCCCAGTGTGATGTTGTGCTTACGTCACCATGACTCAAAACTGGAATGTCCTTGAATCTCCGGGCCGGTTATTGTATGAGATGCACGCGCAAAGCGTCATTAATCAATGCTGAGAAGAGTCTCAGCCATTAATAAAGGGGAGGGTGGTGTTGGGGTACTAATTATGTAACTTAACGACGGAGATGGTGGGCAAATTCCATACTATTATGTTGACAGTAACATCATCATTCGCTTTGTTGCTTTAGTCATGATACAGTCATTGTTTCTTTGCGTGATGAATAAGTATTCCGTGTCATTGACACTATGTAAATGCACATTATTTATGTTTAATATGTGTACGTGCATACTTGTAGGTGTATATGGCTGTACTTTGGTTTCTTATGTGCATTGAATGCCTGATGAATATTAAGGAATAGCTGTTGTATATTATTTGGCAGAGATTAAATACAATTAAATTAGTTGGAACAATTTTTGTTACACGGAAAATTTGGTAGAGGTACCTGTGTTACAATTTCGATTGTACGCTGGTATAAAGTACAACAGCTTAACTGTTCCGCAAATGCATTTAGGCGAGCGTTCCATATACATTGACATACGGAACGGTGCGCGATATCGGTAAGGACTAAGACAAACACTCGTTTTGAGTGTACGAGGCATTTGAATAGACGCGTTGTGGCAGTGCATATCACCCAAGCGGTGTCAGCCAGAGAACGGGCTGTTCTCTGTAGAAAAAGACAATGAAAAAATCCTGCGAAACCAGACAATCGAAGGCACAATCCAAATGATGCGTGGTCAAAGCGGGTGGAGTCGATCCTAACTCATCCAAATCAAAGACCCCGTTCATCGTCATGTCGGGCTCGGTTTACGGCGGTTGCTCTCGGTGATGTCTGCAGTAAAAACTTAGTTACGCCAGATAACCACATTACTTTGATTGCAACACATATGTACTGGTAAGTGATGACATTGAAGTGTTGTGGGATCGTAATTGATATGTGACTCTAACCCATGCTGAGTAAATTTATGCAATGCCAGCAAGGAGCGCGTCAAAGTTGCGGAACTACTGCATGAGATGCGCTATCAAAATCTAACATCATTATCAAATCCCCGAGACCATGCTGCTCAGTAACTATACCAAGCCCCCACGAATATTTCATCGTTTCATGTGTAATGTCTGATGCACTGATGTCGTATTTTGTACTGATCCAACAACCATCCAAGCGAGGAGACCGCCGCTACAGTGCGTGCAGGCGGTGCTGGCCCGCATAAACCACCACCTCTGCGAGGCCACGTGGACGCTACAGATCCACGCGGCAGCCGCGCCGCCAAGTCCGGGTGATCGCCGTCACCGACGATCGCCGCCGCGCCTGGCTAGAGGAGCATCGGCGCCGGCCGGCCACCGGCGCGGGGCCACGCGCCGCTCACCAGAGCCACTCACCGGCGGTGGCGAGCAGGGCGCGCATGCTGGGCGGACGGGACGCGCGGGGAGCGGTCTGTGGGGCGCGCTGTCGCGTCGGGGCGCCGGTCACGACTGCCGCCGAGCTGCCGGCCGCCGCTGGGCTCCGCTGGCGCGCTGCTCTCTCCGGGGGTGGCGCTGCGACCTGAGCCCGCTGGCCGCCGCGCTGCGCTGGGCACTGGCGCGCCGCTCGCCGCCGCCGCGAATATACCGGCCGGCCGCGCGCGCGCCCTGCAGAAAGTAAAAGTACGCCGCCGGCCTGCCGGCCGAAGACGCGGCGATGTTGCACAGGGCCGGCGCGCGAGTCAGGGTCGCCGTGCGACACGCTCCGGCGGTCGGGTCGGGTCGGCTATCCGCTCCTCCACCCGCTGCGTCCCGCGGTCCGCCGCCGGCCGTCCTGTCCGAGACCCGACTCGCCCCCGCCGCCGGCGTCGCGCCGCCGCTGCCGCTCGCGACCGCCGTGTCACGCCGCGTCCCCCGCGCTCCGGCCGATGATGGCCCTTCTGTGGCGAACGGCGGCCGGCTCTTGAAAAAGCGTCCACCAAACGCGCGTCGGACGGGTGTCATTGAGACAGCGGGCCACCGTGGCGTCGGCAGTCGTTCGCGCAGTCGTAGCCCAGTCACGGGCCCTCGAGCGGTCGCGTCGCCGGACAGCGCCGGCAGGCACGACGGTGAAGAGTTCTGTCGTCGGCGCGCCGGGCGTAAGTGGCCGTGGCTCGCTGCGGCGGGCGTCAGACCGCGGCCGCATTGTGTGCGGATGCCGTCAATGCCGCGAGTCGGCCGGCGAGCGGCGTCTCCCGCCGCTGGCTAATTGTGGGCGGTGCGGGGTCGTCCAACGGCGTCTTTGTTGCCGCGCTGACCTCGACTGACACGCGGCGGGGTGGCGGCTGACCGCCGGCCGGAGACGGGCGACCGCCTGGCGACGGGGACAGCCGGCGTCACCGGCCGGTCAGCTGTCCACCGCCGAAGCTTAGGGCTGGGAGGCGGCCGTTGCGAGGAGAGTCGTGCAGGCTGTAGAGGATGTCCCTCGCCCCTCAGATGTCCCTCGCCGGACGCCTTGCGTCCGAAACATCTTACCCCGCACCTCCACTCTCCTCTCGCCTGGCCCGTCTCATCTGGCGCACTCCAACGTCTCCGTCCAGCTTACCGGCCATGGCTGTGACTGCACTGAACGAGCCGGACGTCCGTGCCATCCGGCGGTCCCGAACCGGCGCCGCTGTCGCCGTATCCGCTGATGTGCGCACGCCGTGTGTCGCCGGCCGCGATGCGGGCATCTGGCGCCGACCGCCCGGCGCCGGTCTCGATCGCCGCGCACCGTGACGGACCATTGTGCGCCTGTCGGAGGACGCGTGTCGGCCATGTGGCGGCGGCGGCGGCGGGTCCTCGCGCCGGCGCAGGACGACCGTCCGGAGGTGGTCGGCTGGTCGGGTGCAGCTGTCAGTGCGGGACAGGTGGAGGACCGGCCGCCGACCGAAGGCCACGCCGAGCCGTCATCGACGGTGTTGTCGCTTTCCCTGTAGTGCGTAGATTGCCGGCGTTTGAGAGGCGGAGACCTTGCCTTTTGTTCGCAGTTTTTGCTTCTGAGTTACACTGGCATTGGTCTGTGGTGTGAAGCGTCGCCCACCGTCACTCGGCGACGTGCAAAATGCGTCGTGGCCTTTCGATGTTCCGATTTGTTCCCTGGCGACGTGGCTTCCCAGGCGTTCTATTGTTTCTTCCGGGCGCGTATGCGGCGCCACCGGCGCGAGACAGTGTTGACTGGTGGAGTCGGCCTCGGTGGCGGTCGGCGAGCGAGGTGACCTGTGCGGGGGCGGCGCCGCTGCGGACGGGGCGGTCGACGGCCCGGTCAGGGCGTGACCCGGTGCATGCTGACAGTTGGAGAGATGGTCTCCGCCGGTCCGGAGGATTGAACAGATGACGTGTGACTACGACGAACAGGTGACAGTGTGAGTGAATGTGGCTGCCCCCCCCCCCCCCCTATTCCCTTCATGGAAACGGTGCTCATCCTTTCCCGTCACTGATTTATACTGGGAATCACGATAAGCGGAGACACGCTGTGTCTAATGGCTCATGTGGTTAAAGGCACTGGTCCTACCAAAAAACTCCCCTTGTTTCTTAGACGATCAGACCACTGTTCTTTCTTTTTCGAAAAAAAACGGCGCCTCGGCCTCAAGTCCTGATCCACGGAGATAGTGACATTTTTAGGCCTTGTATGCCGTAATTCCGAAGAGTAGAAGACTCACGAAGTACTACCACCCGCCGCCGGCCTTCATTAGGGTCCACGCCAAGCCCAAAGCTACAGAACCATCACAGCGTGAAGAGGAAACTCCTGGTGACAAGAAAATTGTCAAGTAAGTGATGGGCTACGCCGCAAGCATTTCGAATGTAATTAAGAAAAAAATGCTGAACGCCATCTTGTCAGACTGGTGCTTTCAAGTCTGCGTACTGCGATAGATCTGGTGAGATTTGCAGGGAAGGGTTCCCCCTTCAGTTTCCTATCGCCGGTGCTCATTCAAACGTCCGAACTAAGGAACTTTTTCTCCGCATGATATGTTTCCTTGTTTTGTGATGTCAAAAGCCCACTAGAAGCCCAAAGCCCACAAGAGCAGCTGTTTGGGCTCTATACAAACACACAGTCGAAGCGTTCGAGAGCCCTAATGGCCAACCAATCAAAGCAGCTGTCCTCGTCGCGTGATTAACAATGAAGGTAACAAGAAACGCCATTCAGTGGAATTCCGATGTCATTAATTCCTCGATGTCTACCACCGACTATGTCTCAGATAGAAGTAGCAATTGGGGCTTTAGGACGCCTCGACTGCGTGGTGGTATAGCGTCCGCGACTTTGTCTCAAAGTTTTATCGTTGTACTTGCTCTCGTTTTTTGGTGACAATGCGCTCGGTTGATAAATGCTATATCGCTCGTTAAGAAATAGGCGTGATGGGCTTTCAACCCGCGTGACTGGACCACTTCAATACCTAACAATGCAAATACGTAAATAGACCGCAGCGATTTTGTGTGGCCAAAGCACCGTCCCGAGATATTTTTTGCACTTTTGTTTTAACAACCCGGCGGCGTTGATCGCACGAGCAACGTATTCCTGCCAGCTTCCCACATGCAAAAACATTGCGAATAGTACCCGTTAACACTTTGTTTTGTATTATGTGTTTGAATAAAACTCTAATCTGTCCTGATGCTGACTGTGTTGGCGAAGTTTCTGAGCCAGGTTTTGCTATTTTGTGGTTGACAGTTGCTCATGACACATTTTAAACGCAATGTGTAAGCAGGCAAGACATGGTCTCTACTTTCAACACAGGTGATAGCATGGCGCAGGTCCAGCTGGTTTCTGGTCAGAATCTCGGGACCGTTCCATGGCACATGCGGCGTATCCTGTGAGGTCCGTGCGTGGCTAGTGCTTAGCTGTGTCTCAGGAAGAAAAGCGGCGAGTGTGTTTAGCATCGCCGGCTTTGAGTAGTGTCGTGAGATTCGGGCGCGCTTCTGTCCCCGGTCGTGCAGATCGCCGGGCCCAAATCCGAGCGGCAAATCCTATCACGAGGCATATCGCAAGCGATGGGAATAAATCCTCGTCTTGCCGCCTTGGCCTCCCAGCGGTGTCGTTCATCAGGCAGCCTGTGTCGTGGCCTTGGCGTTCGGTGGATTTTGCACGGGCCGATCCGTGATCCGAGCATGCAGCCTCACGACCCAGCCGGCCGACGGCTGGGAGCTCTTCAGGCTGTTCTCGGCCGGGAGGGGCGGGAAGGGGGGGGGGGCGATGCAAGACCTCCTTGAGCGGCCCGCTGCCGGTCTCTGTCGCTCGGCTGCCGCGGGTCGTGTCGAAGTGGAGTGGAGAGGGTAATGCCGGGAGGCATCGACGGGGCAGGCGCCGCATTTGATTGTCTGCCGTGTCCATCGTCGACTGAAGACGTCTGATACCGCTGGAGGAGCCCTGCGGCTGGCGCCCGCTCTATGCCGTCATCTCAGCAGCGGTGAATCAGCGCCGCCCTGAACGCCGCCGTCTCGCTCGAGTCGGGCTATTCTTTCTTTGCGCCGCCGCTCCCCACGAACAGCCGGCTATCACCCCCGACAGCGCTGGTTTGTGCCCCCGCCGGCGGTGGCCAGCTCGGCATGTGGCGAGGGCTTATGGTACTGCGGTCTCCGACCGGTTCTTGGGACGAACGCGAGAGAGAAGGTGAGTCTTACCTCCGATATCCCGGCTTTCTGGCCCCGGTGCATGCCCGTGAGGCATTTTTTTCGCTGCGGACATGCTGTTTTTCGTCATGTTAAAGCCTCCGGCCTTGATGGTGCTGTGACCGTGCCCCTGCTGGCGTCGTGGACAGCTTACGAACGCGCTGTCATTAGACGGCGTGCCATCGGCGTCCGCGCCGCCACGCGCCCGCCGGGTCGCCATCGCCCGACAGGCATGGGGCCGGACCGACAGACGTCCGGGGTTTGGCCCCGGCGCTGGCGCGCGGCACCGATGACTGAAAAGGCCACGCGTGCATTGTCTCCGGCGGCGCAAAAAGCGCGCCGGCATCCGCACGCCGCGCCGGAAACGCCGGGTCTGCCCCGGTCGGCAGCATGCGGCGCGCGTGCGGCCAGTTGTTTACGCGGCCGGCGACGTGGCGTGCGCCGCCGCTCGCCGGACGCGCCTCGCATGGGAGGCAAAAGGTCGCGGCGTGGACGTGAGGCTCCGACCGGTGTGCCGGCGCGCCGCGCTGCCGGCCGATCGCCGCGGAGCCGGCGCCGACGGATCTGGCGCGCCACCGCGGCCGTCGCGCTCGGCCCCCGCGCCGCGCCCCCGCCGCGCCCGCGGCCGGGTCGCGGACAGTGGCGCGCGCGACGCTCCCGTTCCCAGCGGCGCCGCGGCGCGTGCGCTCTTCGCGCCGACCGCTCGTCGGCGG
>NW_023596746.1:27929372-27965156 GCF_011947565.3 Pollicipes pollicipes | reverse complement strand
TGTCGCCCGCGCGCGCGGCGCGCGAAAGCCGGCCACCGCGTGCGGGGCGTGGGAGGACGCCGCGCGCCGCCCGAGCCCCCGGGCGGGCGCTGCCCCACTGGGTGGCTAACACGGGCAGCGGTCGGGCCGGCCGTGTTGCAATCGCGTCGCACATGACTGGCCGGCGACAGGGTAGAGGAGCCACCCGAAGCGCGGTCCGGTCGCGCTTCCCCACCGCGTTCCTGGGCGCGGTTTTTGTGGAGCGTTTTGCGGGCCGTGTGGTGAGGGCGAGGGGGGAGGCCGCGAGGCTCAGTGTCATGGCCTGCCGCGTCGGCGCCGCTGGTGACGTCGACGGACAGGTTACTCAACGTCGGCGGACTTTCTACGTGCGGGTCAGCCGCGCCGGTCCGGCTGGCGCAACGGCCGGCCGACGCCCGGGATGGGCACCGTCGCGGGCGAGCGCCGCCACCGGCCAGGCGGGAGCACGGCGCGGACTGCCGCCCCGGAGCGAGGCCGCGTGGGTGTGCTGTTACACAGGATGGGAATGGGGCTCCCGGTGCTGGAGCGCGGTCACGTGGACTTTTTGTAACAGGGTCCCTGGCTGGAGGGCCATACATCCGGGCCTCCTCGTGGGGGCAGGGACGGTGAGTGGGCCTTCTGACTACCAAGTGTCCCAGATGTCGAGGGAAATATATGATGCAGTGAATGCGTCCGAACGCAGAGCTTTCTCGTCATATATGAGCCGTTAAGAATCTCGTCGTTTATGAGCCGTTCGGAATTATGCTCTCGGAATTTGGAGGCATCTCGTCGAAATTCGGAACTGGCTGCTATCCGACCAGTGGGCACCGAAGGAGCGCACACGGCTGCGCTGTGCTGACGTAGTGACTCAGTTCAGCGAATACTGCCCCTGTCGGGAGGGTGGGCTCGTTTAAAAGTGAAGTGGTCTCTTGATGGAGATCTTGTTACCACTTGACCGCAATGTGGGTGACGAAATCTTGTCGGCCATCAGCTGTGAACCTGGCCTCATTTGTCGGCTCTGAACTAGGCGGATCTGGGAGGAGGTCTATTCTCTTGAGATGGGCAGCCTTGCTTGCTCCCAAGTGCCGGATGCTCGTCCTCCTGTGTAAAAGCGATGCTCTCAAAGCCAGGGGACGGAACCAGGGCGCGCTACAAGGGCGATGTAACCGGATTCGGGCTGGTGATGTGCCGAGGCTTGTCCGAAACGGTTCGCATGGGCCACCTCAGCAGCTGTGAGCTGCTGCGCGATGCCGCGGCGGACCGCATCCATCCGCCCCTCCCGGCCGCCGGTGTGCGTGTCACGCGGCCGCGGCGGCTCTGCGGTGGCGGCAGGCCGTGTCCGGGCGCGACGCCAGGCCGCGGCGGGACTCACGCCTCCCGCGATAGCGATCGTCCCAGCCGCGCCGGGCCGCCCGGACAGGGAAGTGGGGCTGGGTTCGAAGGGGACGCCAGCGCCGGCGACACCGCGGTCGTGACGTACGCCGGCCGATGGCTCGCGCCGCCGCCCCCGGCGATCCGGAGATCCGCGACCAGCGCCGGACGCGCCGGTCGTGAGAGCTCTGTTACGTTATGTCCGTTAGATGATAAGGAAATGACCGGTGTCGTGGTTCTCACGAAGCTTTGCCACGTTCGCGGGACGGTGATGCTGACAGCGTTATGTAATCCAAAGGCCCTCTTGGTTTATGACGCTGACCTTTGTAATGGGCTGGCGTGCATGAGGTGAGCAGTTTGATGAATGGGACGCTTGATATTGAACTATTCAGCAGTCATTGCGCGTTTGCGATACCGTCGTAAGCCCGAGCTTTGTCTTTAAGGGTTGCTTCCGAAATAATAAGTTTGGTTGTCTGGGACCGACAAGAGTTACCTCCGTTCGTCTCACCCCGCTGCCGTGCTCTCCGCCCCCGCGGATGGCCGGCTAGAAGTGTCCCCTGCGCCGGTCGCAGCCCCGTCGCCCGCGGAGCGCCGCTCTGAGCCCGGTGAGCCCGGAGCGCCTCTCGTCGCTCGTCTCGCCGTCTCCTGCCCGTCCGCTTCTCTCCAGTGCTGGCCCGGCCCGGCAGTCCGCTGCACCGACTACCGCCGCTGGACGGGCGCCAGGCCGGCGGTCGGCCCTGGTAAGGGTGAGGGGCTCTGGCGGCGCTGCTCGCGGAAATGGGATGCCGCGCTGGACGACGGCGAATACGAGCTGAGTGGGAGGGGAGGGGTGAGAATGGTCAAGAGGGCGCTGGTATGGGTTGGATGGGCCAGACAGCGATGTGGCTTCCCTTAATCGTGGCACCGATACCGTACCGACCCAGCACTGGATGCACGTGGACCGCCGTAGGACCGTGACTATGTTGTTGCCGGCCTAGCACATTGACACCAGTCCGGTTCCGTGGGAATGACCGTGAGTGCGCGCGTGGGCCTGCCGGGCCGCTGGTGGGCCGGGCGGCACTCGTGCGCAACGAGTCCAGCTCCGCTCACCGACTCCTGGAGAGCCCGGCCACACGCGGCACCACTTCGACCGGTGTTCTGTCCGCGGTCTGGCCCACTAGCCCAGCGAGGCGGACGGAAAACGCCGTGCTGAGCGTGAGCGTGACGTCGCGCGCTTCCGTGATGAGGAGGATGTGATGTGTGAGGATGTGGTGTTAAGGGCTGACAGGTCACGCAGAGGTCAGGGGAGGTCAGTGTGCGCCAGGGGATGGGTCCAGGTGGCGGGATGGGGCTCACTCCGGCGTTGGAACACTTAAGAATGAAGGGCCTCTGCTGTGACCTGCGCTGTGACGGATTTCACTGCTTAGCGGTTTCACCGCGAATCAGTGAGCGTGATGGGCCGTTTCTAGTACTGGAGCGTGCCTGGCTGGGGAAAAAGGGGTGACCTGGAGATTTGAAGAAATGGTGGCATGGAGATTTTAGGGGACTAAGGATTGGTTGTACTGACGTTGGATAGTACCTAAGGATACGTTGTACGCTGTACATGTTCGAGTTGAACTTGTAATGTTTGTTCCTACACTGCATCCATTTCACGGGTGAGCCTGTATGTGCAGGCAGCTTAAGGTGTGCATTCCATTGTAGCTCAGTTCTTAAGAGTTATTTTGGCGTTGAACAAATTGGTTCTGTCAGCTGTTTGTCGTACATCAAATGCTTTACTGGCTTCTCGCTGGATTTTACGGCTAGATTGCAAGACAGCGACGTATTACCGAGAAGTGGCTGATTAAGTGCTCGGTCGCAATGGCGTTATTTAAGACTTGCATGTACAATTTGAAACCAGGTATTTGCCCGCAGACCGCCCCGCTTACCTTGAAAAGCCTGGTATGGCTCGCGCTTGTGCAGCCAACATCAGACCGGACACATAACATATAAGCTAGATTCCAGCCTGTCTGCACGGTGTTAGAGGGCACGTACTTCGATTTGAGGTTAGGAAAAGGCTCCTGTCAGGTGACGTTCAGTGTACACCCTTAGGCATAGTCAAAGGAATGCTTGTGTATATTATCACGTGAATAAAGCTCCATGTCTCCATGTCTCCAATCTTTCCATGGTCCACGATTTGACGTCAGAGTATCTGAATTCCTTACAGGAACAGCGAGCTGGTGTTTGGTGCTCTATTTTCCTGCCATGTTCACCACGCCGACTTTCAACGCTTCATGTAGGGTTCTTTGACAGCCAACCCCTGAGTGTTTTGGATGCGCGCGCCAGGGAATATTCTCTGGCATCGGCGTTTCTTTCCATGAGCATATCCATCGTGAATGAGTTATCTATTCGAATCTGCGTGTTTGCTGTCCGCGAGTGGGTCCGGGTCGACTGACCCGTGCATGACTGCCCGCTTACCGCGCCTCGTCCGGCAACTTCCTGGGAGCCCTCCCCGCTATCAGCTGGCCTTGGCTGTCGATACCATCCCCTGTTCGGCCGCCTCACACGTCGGCCGACCTTCCCCGAACGGGCAGGGTGTGATGCAGCGCTGAGAGACGCTGCACGAATGCCGGCTAGAGCTGCCACTTCTTGATGTTCCGAAAACCCGCCCCCTGTCGCCCCAAAAATGATTGTTTCGCCCGTGGGGATTGTTTATGGACTGGTCGGCCTAAGCCGGCGAGTCACATTCCAGTTTCGCCTTCCATTTCTTTAGATTCTGTTTCGTTTTTCAGTTGAAATGTTGTTATCTAATTACACGCACAAAGTGATTCATAATGCATTAGCGCATCTTCATTAAAAATGCAGTAGGAGCGAGCAGAGAAGTAGCTTATCATGTTCCAAACACGGGGTTTATTCACACCAGGCAGATACGCTATGAGTTCAGGCAATCTGGAACATGCGCACGGAGCTACACATGCATCCGAACCAATTTTTTTCCTCCGTACTAGAAATATGTGCTATGACGTGAGCCAGTGTCTGCCCAAGACACCAATGTTCACTTCGCTGTGTGGATAGAACAGGTATGGATCACCAATGTCCCCTGACGCAATACCTGGGTGCGTACCTAGGTAAGCAATCGACCGGTTCCCCTGTGGAGTATGACTGTGGAATGAGTGCTGTCTCCTGAGATTACAGCAGTTAAAGGGCCGCTCGGCTCTCGTTCCCCTGTGGAGCATGACTGTGGGGTGAGTGCCGTCTCCTGAGATTACAGCCGTTAAAGGGCCGCTCGGCTCTGGTATAAGATCGATTAAAGGCCTCCACACTGAAATGCTGGCCACTTTTTCAAACAAGCAGCTGTACCTAACCCGACACTAGTTGCGTGTCGCCACCAAGGTGGATGATCCGCATGATGAGACTCATATTTGTGACTTTTTTGCACGTGGTTGTGAAACCGATACTAATTGCCAGACGTGACCAAGGCAGCGATGCCTGCCAGCTAACCAACCACTAAAAATGTGTGGAGAGATGTGGGGAAAAAATGCTGTATAATTGTGCCGACATCCACGATAATGACGCGTAAAAGTCAAAAGTAGAAGAATCTGGAATGGTTTGCCAGTGCACCTCGGGGTGCAGAATGTCTGCCATATATTTCGTGAATTGAACGAGCTTAACCAGTTTTGAATTTGATTTCCTTGATTGATGTATTCATTTCTTAATCGAGTTACCGATGTGGAGGCGCTGGTTGAAAAGGCTTAGTGTAAGGTATGGTCCGATCAGGCACAAAAATGTGACGCGGATTTGAAGACCCAGTTGGTTATTTAGTACCTTCTTTGCCATATAACCTCAGCAGCTGAGTGCGTCGTAAAACCCCAAGACGACAGAGTCGTGATGCCTAATAGGAACGATTAAGGCGCTGAGCTTGACAAACGTATTTGATGCTGCAAGAGCAAGACGCATAAATGTTTTCATTTCAGCTTTAGCTCAATATGTTAAACTAGAATACAGCTGTTTTAGATGTTATTGCCAGCTCAGACATGCTGTTTTTCACGAACTGCCTACCTTTTGGGTTTTGCTCAGCTGACTGCTGCATCTAAGTGTCCTTTGTCACCCACTATATCTGTATGTTTGTAGTGGAAGTCAAAAGTCATTGAGAATTTGTATATGGTTAAGCTCTGAAGTGCCTGGTGATCTTTGTCATTACTATTGGCTAGTTGTAAAACGTGTACTGGTTTATCAGCCATTTCATGCATTGTATGTCACCCTACCAGGTTCTTTGGTCGTAGGATTGGCCTGTGGTGCACAATTCAATGAAATAATTGACTTTGTAATAATTTTGTTAATGAAGTGAACGCAAATCTCGCCACGGCCACTTTGTTACGAAAAAGTCAAAATTCAGGAACGGATGTTTTTTCGTCTTAAATGGGGCGTTTTCCATTCCCTCATGTTACGCCTAATTCTGTAATAATTTTGTTAATGTTATGTTCTAAAAGCCCTCAAGCCCGTCGTATTGCGGTCTGCGTGGTTATTTCTGCACGCTTCGCGGGCCTGCGGGCTCAAAAGTGGCAGCTCTAATGGCGACCGTGACGCGCGTCCGAATGCCTGGCCACGGCCGACCGGTGGAACGGCGATCTGACCGCGAAGCGATGCTCCCCGGAACGCCGGGCGTGACGGCGGCCGGTCACGGGTGACGTCATCAGCCGTGACGTCACACTGCCGGGTGTCTTATGACGGGCGTGATGTCATGAGGCGGCTGCGTCGCTCCTCCTGCGAGGTCAGATCGTGTAGGTGGCGTCGCTGCTCATGGGTGCGATGTCGTCATCCTGGCAGACGTCGCGATTGGGATTTCACAGGACGACCGCGGAGAAATGCCGGCTGATGACGCTGCCTTTCTCCAGATTTTTCAACTTCCAGTGGTAATTCATTCGAAAAACGTCTCGAATTGGGACCCCTTGGCTTTCTTCATCCATTCACGTGACAAAATTGGCCAAAAACTTGGTATAGATAAGACGTGCCTTGCGCTTCGGGCTCTCCGGCATTATATGTTCTGAGTTCTTCTTCTGACGGTTATCAACCTTCATTATACCGCGAGACACTGGCTAAACGACTTTATCAAGGAGGCACCAGTTAGCCAATGCGCGATTTTTCATGTTGTGTTTACGATCACTGATCATCACACTTTGAAACTTTAGTAAGGACAATATAGCGAATATTTGTTTGATGACGTTGCTTAACTAGTACTTCCAGGCATGCTAAAAATTGAATACTGTCAGCCTAGGAACTGACTCATTCTAGCTTAGAAGCAGCATTTGGCTCTACTAAACATACTAAATCATCACCATGCCTCTCACTTGCACCCAGATGCTGCAATATACTACACACACAAATCAGGTTAGGAACGTCGAAGCTTAACGCACATCATTACACTATACAACAAAACTCGATTCCTGCTTGTGCTTGCGACTGTGACGAAAAAGGCCACTCAGTTGACCATTACGTGTCCACTTTTCTCATCGAAAGACTGGGCCTCTTCTGGCAGATTTCTGTTCATCTTAACCTTCACTTCCACTTATTATTGGACACGATATATATGTATATATATATATATATATATATATATATATATATATATATATATATATATATATATATCGTGTACATGTCTTTTTCGGGACATAGCACAGAACTAATGCTCAACAAGCCGCTTCTTTTGTCGACATTGCGTGACAGCATCTCGACGTCTTTCTTAAACTGTTACAGCTTAATACGAGTTCAGACTGCTTATGCTGACAGTAATATAAAGGGCAACAAAGATCAAACTGAACTCATAGTACCAAAAGGCCATGACCTCAGAGAACTTCTTGCTGCTGTGAAGTTGTCAAAGCTCCACAGAGTTGTACGCCTGAAACACCTATAAAACAGTGTCCTCATTTCCTCGCCACCCGGTCGGGGTAGCCACCTGTGGAGCAGACTATTGTATTTTTCTTGCAGGAGACGGTTCCTAGATCAAGGCTTTGGTTTTGGCGGCAGCATTTCTTGAAATGTGTCTGGATTGACAATTCATCACAGTAAGCTTGCATGCTTTGTATTGCCATGAACAAACGACCAACTGCTTACCAGTACCGTTGTCTCCGCGTCGCGTCTCAGGCCGGGATAGATGCCAGTTGGACACCGGTTTTGCCTAGCCGGCTGTTCCTCCGTCCGCCGGTCGTCGTCGCCATCTCCCGCTTTTTTCCACACTTGGTAAGCCTGATGAGCCTTCCATTGACCTTGAATGCCTGATGTCAGTGGTTCGATTTTTTACAAATTAAAATGCAGGCCCGTTATGGGTGTGATAGCAGCATTCCTCACTGGAGGCGGACGCCCCTGGCTTCAGATCGGTGGATTGTTAATATCATCCGCATTGTCATGGATATCGAATCATTGCCCAATAGCTGTGGTTCTGTTCTGTGAAGTGTTAATATATCTGAACGCACTCGCGCATCTAAAAAGCGGCTGCTCCAACTTGCAATCTACGTATGTTAGTAACCACCCGTGAAATAGTGTTCTCCCGACACCCAATACGCCCAGTCAATCGAGCTCGGGTGATGTGTCACAATAGCTGTTATTGCCGGGATATTTAACAAGCAGCTCGTGCGTGGCCAGGTGCGTTTGATTCCGTCGGCTCCAATCTCCACTCTGATGCGGACCTGTGGCGCCGCGCCCCGCCCTCCGGGTCGAAATAGTGGCGAAATTGTCACACGCTGTTCCTGGCGTCACGTTCAAACACGCCGATGAACGCAACGGGATGCCCTCCCGGACCCTGGACGCCGGCGCGCCGCGAAATTGCCCTGTGATGCTAACGAAGTCCCGGCGGTGGTCGACTGCCTTCCGCGAACCGTGTCGCCAGTTTGTCGTCGTCGGCGCGCCGTGCGTCGCTGTTGTTGCCGTGCCGCACAGTCGGTCGACCTCGCGTTCCTGGCGCATTGGCGGGGCGTGTTGGCCGTGTTGGCCGACGCCCCTCCCGCTCCTTCAGACCCGCCCCGACCTAAGACCTGCCCTCGGCCGGGCGCGGGACGCCGGCCGCCATTTTCGGCACGGCGGGGTCTGGGACAGGGTGATGGTCGCGGCCGCAGCGGGTTGCGGCGACACACCGGCGGCCCGGTCCGATGACGTTCGGCCGGGGCTTGCACGTGGCTGGCCGGGCCGAGCGGTGGCTCCAGTGGTCGGGGTGTTGGGGGCGTGATTTATGGCCCGACCCTGCGACTGCACACGGGCCGCTGACAGCCGATCTGTCTCAGGTGGGCTGCTTTTTCTGTGTACAGCTTTTTAAAACGGGCTCAAAATATCTTCTTCGGCTTATGTTCGGAGAAGCAGGCTATCCTTAGACTTTGGAATCGCTTTTCGTCTTTTTCTTTCGTCGTCTTATCTTCATGTGTCACAGATGTACCGCTTTTTCTGTCTACAGCTTTTTAAAACGGGCCCAAAATAACCTCTTCGGCTAATGTTCGGAGAAGCAGGCGATCCTTAGACTTTGGCATCGCTTTTCGTCTTTTTCGTTCGTTGTCTCATCTTCATGTATCACATGCGTTTTACAACTGGGGTTGAGGCATGAGAGGTTTCTTGGCTGTAGCGACTGTTGGGATTGCTACACGTCAGGCTTTTTGTTTGGAGCGCCGAATGCTTGGGCTGCTTTCAACCAGCTACACTTCTTCGTCGTGGCTCGACAACGAACCGCAACTCCACCTATGCTGTTCGGTCTAATGGCTTCCTTTGCCGGAAGCGGCCAGTGGCAGTTCCCACTGTGGGCAAAACAGCTCCCATACATACCATGTGAGCCCCAGTCCGCGGGAATTCTGTCATGAATGACCTTGCGATGTGATGCACGTACCAACCGATTATGGTGCTAGCCGTGATATTAGGCGGTGATGCTGCGCTGCGCACGCTTTGGCAAGACCTTTCAAGCATCCCTTGACCACATTTTCACGCTGCGCCAGCGTGCCCGCTTTATTTGTTGACCTTCTGTAGCCTCTCCCAGCATTCTCTCGAGTTAAACTGATTGCAGACATTGCTGCCTGCTTACCGTCATATTTTCACATGTAATCCACAGCGGCATCGCATTCGAAATCACTTGGTCGGGTGACGGGGCGGCGCCGCTGCTTTGTAATCGGGTCTGGACACGGCGCGCGCGCACGCCCCCGGCGACTGCATCGCCGCACAACAGGCGTGCTGGAATCGGCCGCAACCGCTGTTTGTTCGGCCGGGAATCCGGGCCCGGCGAGTTCCCTGCTGCGAAGCACCGGGCCGCCGTCGCCGGGGAATGTTACGGTTCGGCCGGAACAGGTCCTTCGAGACTCTGAAATGCGGCCCTTGGTGGCAAAAGCCATCCTCCGGCCACGTTTGCCAAATAAATTTGATGTTTGATTTTCCTCATTTGATTTCCTCAATTCCTCACTTGATGGCTCGCCGCTGACGCTGCGCTCATCAAGACCTGAGCTATGAAGCATCGTGCGAGGCGCTTACATGCCGACTGTTGAGCCGCGATGGGCTAGGCGCCGGGGCGGGAGAGGGCACCAAATAGCCCCTCGCAGCAAGCACGCTCTCGTCCCCATATCGTTGCCGCCTCTTCGTCGGTGTTGGGGACCTCTGATCGGGACCCTGCCCTGACGCGACCCGCCCCTCGCCGTTGCAGAGCCTGCGTGCGGCGCCGGCGGCGGACACGCTGGACCCCGCGTGCCTGCTGGACACCATCCACGACCACTTCAGCCAGCTGCACGGCCAGCTGCAGTTGCGCCAGGCGGCGCTGTCGGCACAGCTGCTCGCCGCCGCCGAGTCCCAGCGCGCCCACGTCCGCCAGCTGGTGAGTCCGCGGCGCACGGCTGCAGAGTCGGCGCCGCGGCCGTGTCCGTGTCTGGGCTGAGGATTCCGCGACCTGACGTGTGGATGTTGGCCACGTCTGGGAACCCAGGAGGACCCTAGGAGGTCTACACCAGGCCTGACCGGTGGCCAGGTATCAATAGGCTCATCAACGCGTATGGAAGCTCTCGGACGTGGTCTTGTTCTTCTTACTAGTTCCGCAGCACCCGACAACCTCTGCTGAATCGGATGCGTTGCTATCACACCGCGTTTACGGTGAGCTCAAGGCTGCAGAAAGGCGCTCCGTGGACAAAGAGTAGGCAGTGCAGACTGTTGACAGTGCATGGCAGTTGACATTCCTTCTCGGAATGCGAAACTGCACACCAGATTAAAGCGGACATGTTTTGCTCTAAGATACGCCGATTTGGGGTGCAGCATTGTGTTTCTTCACTCGCTTGGAGACCTTAGAAGTTCTTTGTGAAGCTGCGCCGTGTCGCCGGTTGCCGTAGAGTCGGCTAACGTCAGCTGCACACGCGGCACAGCCCAGTCTAATGTGGCGGCGCATTTGACAGCGGCGCGCCTGTTCTGAATGTTTGAGCGCTGGTCGTCCTGCCGGTGCCGGGGCCTGGCGAGCGGCATTTCTGGTGTGACCGCGCCGGTGTGTCCTGCCTCCCTGCCGCTTTCGGGCGGTCGAACCGGCCGGCTCTCACACCGAGATCGGCCCGAGCCGCCGGTTCTCACAGTCGGACAGCCTGGTGCTCTCACACCGAGATCGGCCAGAGCCGCCGGTTCTCACAGTCGAACAGCCGGCGAACAGCTGGTTGAAGTCCGGACAGAGTCTGTGTCTCGTTTGTTCTGCTGGAACGTGAGTCGTCGTGGTGTCCGTCGAGTCCGACGGTCATGCCGGACAGGGATGCGGTCGCGGCGGGGTGTCGCTCGTCGACAGGCCGCCGGCGCCTGGGGCCGCCGCCGCGTTGCGAGCGGAACCGCAAGTCCGGAGCTCGCTCCGGGCTCCGGGCTCGCTCGCTGCCAAGGATCACCGGGGATGAGTCGTGGTTCGCCTTGGCGAGGATTTGGCCGCGGCGATCAGCGGCCGCGAGCGCGGCAGGCGTTCGTCACCTCCGGCTCGCAACCGGACGGCCGTCGCAAAGTTCACGGCTGACGCGCGAGCGCGGGGCGTGTTTGTTCCTACGTTGGCGGGCGTATTACGGTGGTCGCGCCGCCGCCGCCGCAAGCCACCGGATCGTGACGCGGCGTGCATCACGAATTTGGAATGTAAAAGTCACGAAAACCGCGCATTGGACGCGGTCACCCCCGAACCTCGGCTGAACCGGTGATTAGCCGGCGGCCCCCGGCGGCGGTGCGTGCTGCGCGGCGTGGACGCACACGTCGCCTGACCCAGATTGACCCAGGGTCGCGGGCTCGTTCAGTGCGCCGCGCGCGAGCGGTGGTCGGCCGGCACCACTGGCAGGACATCGAGGCGGCTCGGCCGAGCTGGGGACAGCATGGCGAAGTGGCGGCTCAGCCGAATTGGAGACGGCCTGGCGGAGTGGCGGCTCGGCCGCGCTGGGGACGGCACGGCGGAGTGGTGGCTCCGCCGGGACCGGCCCTCCCCCCCCCCCCCCCCCCTGTCTGCGGTTGATTGGCCTGGTGCCCCTGATGGAGATGTGTAGGTGCAGCGACGCTGTCCAGACGCGGCACCATCGGGCCGCCGCTGGGCCCGCTTGCTGCACTTGTTTGAGGGCTGTCGCAAGCTCCGAATACAGATATTGCACCAGTGAAAATTTTTCATTTCATACTGTATGCTTACGTGGTATTTCCTTTGTCATTTTGGGAATGTTTGTAATCTTAAACTGTCTCCTTTTTCCCCGACGCGAAGATTGTGGTTTTAAATAGGGTTGCTTTAATCCCAGAGACTGCCGAACAATGAAAGATGGGCTGTTTTGCCTTTCGTGTTCAGTTAGGCCTCTGCAAAAGCATGACCTTAAGTACTACCTTGTTCCGAAATACACCCATAATGTAGTTTCTTCCGTAGGTCCGATGTGAAAGCTTAAGCGTTGCCGACTTTTTGAGTTTGTGTAGAGCAAATTCTGGGCGAAAAGGGCGCAACGACAATCAGGGAAGATATGGTATCTGCCCGTAGCTTTAACCAATAGATTTCGAATGGTCTCTATCTCGGTTATGGGATGAAGAGGGCGGAATTATATTTGCGGAACACTGCAGCGGGGTCTGACCTGCTGTCATTCCTCTTCGTTCTTCTCTCTTATATCGTTGCGGTTATTCCTGTGTTTGTCTCGTGTGCTACGCTGTGCGCTGTTCAGGATTGCTGATAATTGTCTCATAACATATTTTCTGCTGTGTCATCTTTGATGCAAGGGTCAAAACCAAACAGCTTAGGTACGCATTTGCCGGAATGCGAATAACGCTGGATTATGGTCGTACGTTGTCATTAAATGCGAGTTTGGGTGAGCCATTGTTTAAATGGTAATGCTAATCAGCTTACGGTGCTATACGACGTCATTGCCGCTGCATACAGTAATGTGCGTTATGTCATAGCATGGCATATTTTCTGGCATGAAACATGTATATTTCAAGTTGCGCGCGTTTGCTGCATGTGGAAAGAATACACGCACTGATGAGATGTTTGCGACGACAGATCTGCACTAACCATTCTGCTTGGAATGACGTGCGCTTGGTTAAATATGCGAATTGTTTTTGTCGCTCTCGAGATGGGCTTATGTGATAGTGCTCACTATTTGTTCCCTTTGTGAGCAATCAAGCTGTCATCTATGAAGTTATCACTCGTTTGCATTTGGTCAAATCGCCCCATGAAAAACTTGCTGTGATGTGCCTTCCTTTACCTTGGAATGAGAAGGGACACCATGCAAATCTCTTGGCATGCGCTGCCCACTGTGGAAAGAAAAGACTTTGCTGCAAACGTCATTGACGTGGTCCTTTTTCCCTTCGGACGACGTTTTGAGCTGCTTGTCGCCTGTCCTTTTCCTCTTATGCCGGCAGCGACCGCAATGGTCGCGGCAGACATAAGCCGAGCCGTTATCTGTCAGGCGTTGTGCCTCCGCAGAATCACTCTATCGCTCAGTCCGCTGTTCGTCACCACCAGTGCGGCCACCTTCCGAGCTGGCGCGTCGACCGCCTGTGCGTTTGTCGACCTCTTCCAACTTTGCATTTATAAAACGATGGTGCCCGAGCGCCACGGGTCGGACGCGATGTGGCTGACCGATGGCTGACCGCTCCGATGGATGACTGATGGCTGGCCACTCCGATGGCTGACCGACGGCTGACCGATGGCGTACCGTTCCGATGGGTGACCGATGGCAGGCCGCTCCGATGGCTGATCTATGGCTGACTGTTGCGATGGCTGACCGATGGCTGACCGATGGCTGACTGGTGGAGGACCGCTCGCTGGTCGCTGAGGTGGAGACGGACGCCAAAGGGGTTACCTCGAGCGGTTGGCAGGTGGACTGGTGTCACGTCGGTGATCCGTGGTGGGCTAACATCCTGAGAATCCCTTAACGGAACACGATGGCGGATCTCATGTCCGTGGTTTGTGGCGGCGAGCAGGGCGGCGATCCACGTTCGTGATCCTTGGCGACCAATACAAGGGCTCATGATGATAAGGGCCCATGCCTGAACCTTTGTCCATGCCTGAGCTCCCGGGCGGCTAGCGTGAGGGCTGGTGCACGCCTGAGATCTCTGGCGAGCTGGTGTGAAGGTTGGTACCTGTGCGGATCACCTGACCTGGACGCCGACGCCGGTCGTGACGACCAGCGAGCCTCGGCAGCCGTGTCAGTCCGGGCGCGTGGTGACGGCGGCGGCGGCGGCGGCGACCGGGCCGCGAGAGCTGGCGTGACCGGCCGGCGCCCTGATGTCATCGTCCGGCTATGTATGCCCGGCTCACGGCCGGGTGCGGCTGCACTGGGAGATCGTCGCGTCCGCTCGGGCGTGCACGTGGGATGAAGACGGACGCCGGCACCGGACCGGCTCTCCCGCAGCAGACACCCCGAGCGGGTGTGGAGGGCAGACGCCGTGCACGAGTGGCTGAGGCGCCGGTGTGCAAGGCATGAGCATGTGCACGGAGATGTTATGCTTTCTGCACGTTTTTCCACTCTCTGGTACGTCACAGATGTTCCTTTGGCGGTGGCGTTTGTGAAGAACTACAGTTACGTTGGCATGTGCAAAATTAGTATTTTCCCCCGCCTGTTGTCATGGTCAGGTCGGAAGAGAGGTTGTCATAGCCGCCCTTCACCTGAAATATCGTCATCAGGCAATTGTCCTATCGATATATGGCGAAGATGGTCCGTAAATATACCATCCGTGACAAGTAGGCAAGCTTCGCTTCTGCCGTACCGCGATACAGTGGCTGTCCTCGCACCAGCTGGTGTTGTGCAACACAGCGGGTGTGTAAGCCAGGCTATGTATGGACGTCTAACGCAGTCAAGGCCATCTTCGCCATAGTTTGTTAAGCTTTCCTCCGATAATCCGTCAAGCTTCTGATTTGTATGTATGCATCTGTGTTCGTAGGCTAATTTGCATTTGCTGAGAACGTCGCGCCGCTATGCGGGGGTCATTCCTACGCGCGTTGAACGTACGCCCAATGCTGCGTATTGGGAAAGCCTCGAAGTTCGTGCTGTGAACCCGCATGGCGTGAGCCGTGGATTGGCGCCGGTGTCGAGCCACTTACCTAAACTTCTCCGCCAAAGAAGTTCATTGACCTGGCTGAAAACAGTTGGTATGCTCTGCTGGCCATTCAGTACGCTTGAAAGAGCAGGTGCGTTGAACGAGATGTAAAGCCGGTCTACGCGCTGGATTGTAAATGAAATTACCATCGAATGGTTCTAAGGACATCTTCAATCATGCCTTTGATTTGTGTACTCACAATCATTATGGCAACCTGTTATGCTTGGCAAACGTCCTGACTAAATGCTGCCCGATTTTCGGCACCGTGGTAATGTATGTGTGTCTGGCTTGGTGCTGACATTCTATCACATGCATAACAGACCGGTCCGTGGTGCCCCCTTTTAGACTTCAAATTGGCTTCCAATAAGCTCGCGGGAGGCTTTCTCCAAGCACCAACACACGTCAGCACCTTCACTTCACTTCACTGTTGCGTGTTTGTCCACTGAATGACATCGCATACCATCCCAAATGCAGAAGGATGTGCTGTGTACGGGCCGACGGAGAGTGCACGGCGTCTCCAGTCCGTCCGTATACTATTGGGCTGTTCTGAGCGCACGCTGGCGCTTTTTAATAGCCACTCAGGCCGCAGCGGCCAATCCATCAAGTCGACGAACAGGCCAACAGCCCCGGGCGGTTCCTGGCCCACGGTCATGGCGCGGCTTAGTACCGCTAGTGCCGGTAATGGTGTAATGCATTATTCAGCGCGCGTACTATGTCACTAGGCCAGAACTGAGGGCTCCGTTGTGACTGAGATGATCAGCACCGGACCGCCGCTGCCGACGGGCGCTCGAACGTGTCCCGCGTCGTGTGGCGTTCTCAGCGGGCAGCCGCCCCTGCCTCCTCCGGGCTCTTCGTCCTCGCTGCGGGGTGGGAGACGCCTCCTCCTACGCGCGCTGCTCAGTCGTGCCCGGCAGCCCCCGTGCCCCCCTCACCGGTCGCCAGACGGCCGGCGGCGACGGCGGCGCGGTCTCGGTCGGTCGGTCAGCCGTGCCCCGAGCTCACCCCTCACCCCTCAGCCCCTCACCCACCGCCGCCGCTGCCGCCGGCGGCCGGGACGGCTCGCGATGCGCCGATGTCGCAAGACGCGCGGGCGCGGCTTTACGAGCGGCCGACCGTGTCGACATGGCCGGCCGCCGACCCGGGTCGCGCCGGAAGGTCGCCGCTGGCCGCTGGCCGCTGGCTCCCGCGCCGGCCGCGTGGGCGGCGACGGACCCGCGCCGCGGTGCGTTCTCGCTGGCGCGTGTGTGTCCGCAGGGTCTGGGAGCGGGGCCTGTCGGCGGCTATCTGCTGGCCGTCGCCTCCATCGACTTGAGAGACTGCGGTGTTCATGAACTTCGCAGCTGGATGTCTTGGTTGGAGTGCTTCAATGGCGGATGGCGCAACGCGAAGCAATTGGATACATGTTGCACGTCACGTGCACCACGTCGCTTACAGACGCATTGTTGTTTGTCGCTTGCGCCTGATTTCAGCGCGAACGTCGGTTGACATCAAAGGTGGCCCGCTTGGTATTGATGGTCGCCGTCAACACGTGGCAGCGGCAGGCCAGATGGCACGTTGCACAAGAGGATGCCGGAACGTTGGCGTCGCGTCACGCTGGACTGGGCCGCTGCCGGCGACGCCATCGCCCCTGATATACCGGACGGGGTGGCAGAATTAGTGTGGTGACAGACTTAAACAGCGCGGGGAGACGCACTAGGGCGCTGGACCAGTCCGCCAGGCCGCCATGCTGGGTGTGGGAGTGGGGTGTTGCAGCTCTGGTGGCCTATGGGGTGTAAGAGTCGGTCGCTGGACTGGCATGCCGAAGCGGCGTGCTCCACTGGAGTGCCGTACTACTGTGCCGTGCCGGCACCCGGCGCTGCACCGTCGGACGGAGCTGGCCTTTCCGCGGGACATTCAGGACCGCCCGGCGCGCGTCAGGTGCCGCCGCCCGTACCAGTGTCGACGGCCGGCCCGACGGCGGCGCGCCAGTCATCGCCGCCGAGCGCCGTCGGTGCAGCGGCGCCACCCGCGCTGGTCTGCTCCGGCCGGTTACGTCTCCAACGCGTCGTGTAATCCCATTTATCGCCGCATTCCTGTCGGCGGTCTGAGCGGGAATGTGGGCGGTCAGACGCACGGGCTTGGTAGGCGGCGTGGTTCAAGGCTTCGATGAGCTGATTTTAAGAACTTTTCCGGCGTCGAGATATCGGCGTAGGCGGTTTTTATGGATATGATTAAGCGGCTTGTGAGAACAGCTTCCGAGGTATGGAATTCCCATACCTTTGTTGCTGGGCTTGCAATGATGTCGTCGGACAACGGCGTGCGTATTTATTTTCACGACATCGTGTCTTCGCGAATGCTGCACGGTCGCTGCAAGTGACGCTTGCCAATACATCTTCCGAAGTTATTCGGTTTATCACCGATGGTCGGCATGCGACGTAACGAAGAAAGAACTCGATAAAAACAGCCTCGTTACCGTGCCTCGCCGTCTGCCATCCGTCACGTCAGATTTGGAACATTGCTCCGTGAAGTGAGCGAAATCTTTCGGCCGCTTTCCCGGATAACAGAGTGCTGGCCGGCCGGCGATTCGTCCCCCGGGCAATCCTGTCATCGCGGAGCGCGGCTAAGGCTTCAGATGTTTGTTCGGCAAGGCCCGATGGCTAGATGTTTGGGTGCGGCTGTGCTGCCGACGCAACTGCTCGGCTGGCGACGGGTGGGTGGTGGATGGTGCCCGCCGCGCTCCATCAGGCGGCCCGGGCCCGTTGTGCACCGGACGCGGATGGCCGGGCCCCGCTGCCGAGTCGGCGCAGAGCCCAGCCGATGCTGGACTGCCCCCGGGAGGGTGATGGCGCTGGAGAGCAGCGACGCGACGGCGATATGGAAGTAGCATCAAATGATGTTTAGGTTTCGGTTAGTCAAAATTATAGCTGAGTTGGAACCCATTGGGTGTGCAAAAATGCTTCCTGGAGGTGTAGTCCAGAGGGCTGCGTTTTTTTGCGAACAAAACACATCAGTTGTCATAACGCCGATATTTTTACCAAAACGCAACATTTATCATTACTTGCTTCGCATTTGCGTCTAGTCCTTGGCAGCTACGAAAGGGCGTGGGTAGTGTTTCGGAACATTTGTCAAATTGGTACTCACACTCACCTGTATGACGATTTTCCCACGCCAGCCCTGAACAAATTTATGTTTTCATGGATAAGGCAGTAATTTTGGCCTTATTCCTCGGAGAAAAACCGGGAAATTGGAGATATAGATGGTTTGATATTTCGGCAGCATGCTTTTATCGAAACAATAGCAGAAGTGAATCATTATGTTTTATACACACACACACACACACACACATATATATACATATATATATATATATATATATATATATATATCCACTTCTGCTAATGTTTTCATTAAGACATGTTACCAAAATATCAGCCTATCTATGTCTCCATTCTCCCGTTTTTTCTCCGAGCAATATGGCCGTTACTGCCGTCCTATATATATGAAAAATGTTCCTCCCAAATGCGCTGAACAACACGTAAAATTTTGTTTTACATGATCACAGTTTTCTGCGGTTATAGCGTACACTGCGTTAAGATGCGGCTTTCGCGTCGGCAACCGTTGAGGATTCGAACTAGCGGCCTTCGGTCACGTGACTGCGACTGGGTTGCTGCACCGCTTTCACCACGAAGAAAGAGTGGCCAGATGGTCTGTCCGGTGAAGCTTTGTGATCGACACGGGAAGGGTGGTGCCGATTAGTGTTCGTGTTTGTCAGATGTTGCCGTCCGGCGCGTGTGAAGCGTGCGCGTCCGTGTGTTTCCGCCAGGACAGGTGCTGTGTGACGCTCATGCCGGCCCGAGGTCGCCTCGAGGCTGTCTGCGTCACAGTGTGCCGGCGAGCCTGCTCCCGCGGGGCCGCCGTTGGCCGAGGTGCTCACCTCCCGCTCCCGCCGCCGCCGCCCGACTGTATGGTGGGTCCGCTGCTGTATTGCGCCCGCGCAGCGCTCGGCCCTGGTTTGCTATCTCCCCGGAGACGGCGCACTCGACGGCGCTGGCGAGGCGTCTCCGTGGCGACGGAGTGGCCTCGTCGCTGACGGCGTAGTGATGGCGGTCTCCGAACGGGCGGGGCGTCTCCGGGTATCTCAGGGCGTTTCCATGGCGACTCTCGCTGACGGCGCAGTGTGGTGGGAGACTGCCTGTTCGACGGAGAGCCGCCGCCGGCCTCAGCATCGGCACCGACATAACGGGTCGGTCTCTGTGGGTCCCGGTGTCATGCGCGACTCATTGGTAGGACCGACCTGCCGCAGCTTAGGAGACCTCGGAAGTCAGTGGGAGACTGAAGTCGCGGAGCGGCACCGCACACCGGGGACTTTACGAGCAGGGCCGGTAAGGCCGCGGTCCTCCTCTTGAGACGGACACCAGTTAATGGGCCCAAGGCGCGGCACGTCTGTTTGACCGTCATCAATTCCCGCGCGACGCGCGAGGGTGGGGAGGGGAAGGAGTGGATGGGGAGGGGTTCGATGGGTCAGTCGGTGCAGCAGATCGCAGCCCCGAGCCAATGCATACACAATGTGCGCGCGGCGTGCTGGTGGGCGGCGGCCCCGTTAGGATGATGCGTAGCTCGTCACGATAGCGCGGGCTCCGGTCAAGAGCAGCCTGGCGCTGGCTCTGCAGTGTGCCCGCGGCGGTTTGCGGTGTTCTTCAGGCTGCACCATTCGCCTTTCGTGCCGGCGCGGCGAGGTTGCGCTCAGACTACCTGTTGGGGCACTCCACTAGCCTGTCGTGACAGAACCCACTTCACACACGCAGCCTTCAGCAGCCGTCACTCGTCTCACCTTTCGCCGACGGTGTGGTAGCTGCACGTTGTAGCCGCCTGGCGTGTTGTGGTCGTCAGACGCTAGCAGCTGTCGGTGGCCGGCCATCCGCCTTACACCGCCACGTCTAATGATGTATGTGGCCTTGCCACATTACACATTAACATGTTTGCTACAGGAATGGTGCGTACAAAAACGACCCAAGGTTCTCTTGATGAGGAACTTTGCTGCTAAATCACTAGCAGTTATTAACCGATAGTCATATATCATTGGCACACAAGGTACTAATCTCTCTGTGAATGCAACCTCCCTGACCCTAAGTTATGTTAGCTAGCCTGGTAGTGGTAACTGTAAATGCCAGCTAACTGGTGGTAACTGTAAATGCTAGCCTGGTACTGGTAACTGTAGATGTTAGCCGGGTAGTGGTGACCAGTTTCACACTAATCTTGTGTGGGGATTGTTTAAATTGAAGAGTGCATGACTGACTATGGCGGTGTAGCAATGCTCGATAGCCCTCCCCGTAGAAAAATACGGGAAAGCATGACCTGAGGTCAGGTAAGTGAACCTGAACAGGTGATTTCGGTAGCGGGAGGGGTACAGAGGAGGGGTACAGTGAGGGGAGGGGTACAGAGACGCATGTATTCCCCTAGGTCCCAAGCGGTCCTGTGGGCCACCAGACCGCCGATGAATCGCCCGAATTGAAGCGAATTGAGGGCCCGAAGGCCCGAAGTACTAGCCGGAGGTCGTAGTAGGGGTCCCAGCCCCGCGGTACGGGCTCTCGAAGGCCTGTCAGAACACCCTTTTGGCACTGTTGGAAGCCCTGAGTAGATGAGAAACTCCATGTCGGTCAGCCCCCTCCAGTACCGAACCGTCGGCCCTGTGTCGGTCTACGGCCAAGGGCCCAATTCCCTGGGAGGAGCGAGGTCAAGGCCCGCAATGTACATTGATCGGGCCCATGTTTCGGCCAGCGAGGCCCACACATTGTCACACAGTCCCACGGTACCTAGGAGGAAGTCCTGTGTTGAAAAGAGGTGGGGGAGGGGGGCAGGGGCAATGTTCGAGGGGGTCGATGGGTCCTTCGCGGCCGACGATCAAGGGCCCGATTGGAAAGCCGAAAGGCCCGATTTGCTGGCTGTGGGTCGTATTAAGAACTCCTACCTGTTGGGCCGTGACCTCAGTTAGAGGGCCTCTTACAACTATAGGGGACTCCTGGGATGATGCGGATCCCCATTTCGGCGGAACCGAACAGTCGGCTCCGTACCGGCCTGAACCCCGGGGGGGGGGGGGGAGGGGGCAACGGTGTAGTTTCCTATTCAGTTTGGAGACTGATGCCCCCAACTTTAAAAAGAGCGGGCCAGATCAAGGGAAAACCCGCTTGTTTCCAAATTTAACTGTAGGTTTCATAATGTTCTACGATCCTCCCCTCCGCCAGCTCGCTTTGCGAAACTACGCTCTGGGATTCCATCTCCTATTCTTCCCAAGCAGAGACGAGGCCGGGGCGTCCCATTTGCATTGGCAATGACCCGTGCACCAATGAGGAGTCCTGTGCCTGTCATGGGCCCGCAGTGTCTAACAGGGGGCCCGAGTCGGCCAGGGGAGCATTTGCTGAAAACGGACAGGGGCTTGACCCCAAATGTCAATGGTCTCTGGATTTTTTTCAGGGCCCTCTGGAAATGAAAAGCGATATGAGAGCCTAGGATAAGACCATAATGAGGCAATGCAAAGGCCCTGTGTCAATCAGGGCCTCCATACGGCACGGCGGCCCTCCATCCCATGTCAGCCAATGGCCCGTTAAGTCGAACCGGATTTTTTGTGCCAATTATGGGACCTCCTGCGGTGATAATGGGTCCTCTGGCGTCACCGATAGCTTCTGCATCTGTTTGGGGCTAACTGGCAGGTTCAGAGGGCCTCCCGTGTCAGGAGGAGGACCACTGTATGATATACATCTAAAGGATCCCGGACGTGCCTGTGCACCCTGCTCCTATTGTGCCAGAACGGCAGCCGGAAAGCATCCTGCACTGAGACGAAATTACACTTCAGCTCCCGGTCGGGAACGATAATGTGCCCCCTGGCATGCTCTTGAAGGGGCCCCTTGCCCGGAACAAATTTAGAGGCATCATCAGTGTCAGTAGAATGTGTGCAACTGAGTTTAAAAAAATACGCAAGGCCATTCCATGTTTGCATGATAACGTTCATCGAGAATACAAAATGGGCTTGTGAGACTAGTTACATACATCTGCGCGCTATCAATCCTAAGAGCCGGAGCAGCCATGGCCGTGGTTACAGTTCTCTTAAAATCAAACGGCATTGGCCGCTGCAGAAAACACCCGGCGCCGGGCGCCGAGTGCCTGTGAACGACCCCCGTGAAATAATTCTCCAAAAGTCTGTGGAAACCGATTCATTCCGTTCAAAAGTTAGAATGTGACGTTTATTTCTGTATGATTTTGAGGTTTTCCTTTGAACAGATTAGCAGTTACAGCAACACGAAAAAGAGATTTTATCTAACACGTCCAGTTACATCAACAGATTCCAGGACCAGCTCGGTACGCTGTACATTCTAACCTGTTCATATTATCAGTTTTAAGTCGCATAGGTGCAATATACGCCAGGACGACTTCTCAACGTACGAATTGATGTCCTAGTGTTCAAAGGCACTTATTTGTGATACCCATCACTTTCGTCTGCCCCCTGGCCGCCGACTTGTGCTAGCCGCAGGGCCGGCGCCGCGGCCTATGGAGACTGCATCGCTGGTTGCAAATGTTCGAAACTATGTTACATCTTTGCATTCTCTAATCGATTCTGACTGACGGTCGAACATTCCCATGGTAAACACAATATGGATAACCATTTTAAGGGTTAGAGTCAGCCATGTTTATGTACATTTTTTACCCCATTTCGATCTACACTCAACGCTCACGGATTCCTCATTGTCTCATTTATATGGAAATACATTACCTGGAAAAATATGGCAAACCCACTGAGTTATATCGGTTTAGAAAGGGTTTACTTAACCATTGTAAAACGAATAGCGGCGGCGGCTTATTTCACGCAGTTATGTAAATTCCGCTCGCTTCGGTTCGTTGACTTCAAAATATTAACGATTGCGAAAAAAACGCCGATGGCCCATTGCCTGATCCACATTTTTGCGTGTTGAGCATTTGTAGTTGAGCTTAATCATGATTACGAACGAAATTCCGATGACACAGTGTCATCATTAAGTTCACGTTTTTGTGTGGCGGGCATTTGTAGCTGCAGCGAACGGGTCAATGAAAGACATTTCTTAGTTTCATTAGTGAGGGTGTGTAGTAAACCGCCAGAGTGCGGAAAATCCTGGTAAGCTCTCCGCTACAATGGCCATTTCACAACTGTCAGTGGGCTTAAACTCTATGCGCTGAACTCGGCTGCGGCGGCCTGGACCTGGGCAGCCTGCGGTCTGTGACTCATCGCTGAGTTTTATCAATGCATGCCTCTGCCGGCGTTACCCGGCGGTAGCGGCTGAGGTATCGCTCCCAGCATGCCTCTGCCGGCGTTACCCGGCGGTAGCGACTGAGGTATCGCTCCCAGCGTGCTTCTGCCGGTGTTAGCCGGCGGTGACGGCTGGGGTATCGCTCCCAGCATGCCTCTGCCGGTGCTAGCCGGTGGTAGCGGCCGAGGCATCACTCCCAGCATGCCTCTGCCGGCGTTACCCGGCGGTGACGGCTGGGGTATCGCTGCCAGCATGCCTCTGCCGGTGTTAGCCGGCGGTAGCGGCCGAGGCATCACTCCCAGCATGCCTCTGCCGGCGTTACCCGGCGGTGACGGCTGGGGTATCGCTGCCAGCATGCCTCTGCCGGCGTTACCCGGCGGTGACGGCTGGGGTATCGCTGCCAGCATGCCTCTGCCGGCGTTACCCGGCGGTAACGGCTTGGGTATCGCTCCCAGAGCTCTGTCACTGTGGAGTACAGGCCGGTCCCGGCGCCTGACTTGGGCTCCAGGAACTGCGGGGTTGTGCAGGCATTAGGCACGGGAGCGGCAGTGATGTCGGCGGAAGCGGTTCTCCATTCCGCAGGCTGGGGCGTATTTACTTGCTGAATACATGAGCTGCTTGTCATTTTTGTAATTCACTATGCATGTGTTTGCAGTTGTTCGGCATTCACGAGCAAATTCTGTTTTCAGGAATGCAACTGAACTTTCTTGGCATCTGCTTAGTAAGGTCTAGTCCCGACCTTTTGATAGGACGGTTTGATGGGATCAGCGTTCACGCGAAGTGGCGTTTGTTGCTTGAGCCCTGTCCCCGCCATCCGATCGTGAGTACCGGGCTAGCGGCAGAATATTGCTGTAAAATCTTAACTTACCGCCATGTCCGACACGGTCCATCCCGGTATTGTCACCTGACCTTTTGGCGCAGCCGCTACCTCCGGTTGCAGACCAGGGGCAAATGGCGATTAAGGTCGGGGGCAAATGGCGGGCGCATGAAACGACTCGGATTACCTCTCCATGGGTGGGCGAATCGTTGGCAGGCTGGCTAACTGTTGGAGCTGGGACGGACACTATTGCGCCTGCCTAGGCGCACTCTTCGTCGATGCACTCCTGGCGAGGTCACGCTTGAGCTCGAAGGATCGCCTGGAGTTGCGTCATGATGTGACATCACTGATTCAACGAAGTCAACAGCCTCTCGCGCTAAAAATCTCAGAAACCTCAAACGCCACGAGACACGCTGGCTACGTGTCCGTCAATCACATTACGTGTCCATGCACCTAAATTATTTTCAAAAAAAACCGTTGTCCAAGCGCCAATCGGGTTGCTGACGTCAGCGCCCGTGAGCCGGTGACGTGATCGACCGGTGGCGCGCGCCCGCGTGCCCGACCAGTGCCGCCCACGCCAGCGATGATCAGCGGCTGTCTAGCCAGACGCTGCCGGTCGCCGCCGCCGGTCACAGGCCGGCGCGGCGGGCGGAGCACCGGGAGCAGCGCCCGCGGGGACACGCTGCTGGCACGCTGCTGGCGCGCCCGGCGGGGGCCCAGGCGGCCGCGGCAGGCGAGGAGTCTTGCTACTTTTGGGCTTTGGGCTGCAGTAGTGGTTAGCTGCGTGCGGTTTTGTCGATGGAACCTGCAACGTGTTTGGTGTTATGGGTTGATTATCTCGTGTATGCCCTCTAGTGGTATTGGTTGATTGTCTCGTATGTGCTGCCGATGAGCTTCAAACACGCTACCAATTATATGCATGATACGCTATTGATGCGCCTGCTGTTAATGGCGCCGTGTTGGTAAATCAGGGCCGATACGGTACACTTTCCAGAATGCGGATACATTTGGTCTTAATTTCACGTTCAGGGCATTATTGTTTTGTGTTGTTTTTATTTTTTAGTTGTGTCTCGTAAAAACCGTTCTCACACAGTCTCCTAAAGTGAGAAAGAGGTACAATTTTTATGCAGTAAGCAACTTCCAAGCTTTTTTAGTTCTGTCGTATATAATAAGGGATATCTATGTATTTCTAAGCTCATAACATTCTGCTTTTACTGTGACGCACTAAATGAGCAGTTATTCTTTACGTCAGCAAGTATCCGTGTGATTTCATAAACGCAGCTGAGTTGGTCATAGAGTAAAAAATTCACTCGAAAACTGAAAGAAAATACAAAGATGCCCTGCCTGGTCAAAAATCAGCGATAATGATCATACAGGAGCCGGCGCATGGCCATGCAGGAGCGGAGGAACAGAACATTTAGATCGAGAATAAAACGGCTGTGGAAATTGCTGAGGAATGAAGCGATGCCAACATGTCAAGGGCGGACGTTGTACGTTGGACGGACATGAATGAAAACCCATTGAAACATGAGCGACATGAAACAACTCCTGAATGACGACACCTTTATGACACTTAGCGATATTTCTGGAAATCGCCTGCATCCGAGACTCCCCGATGAAAAAGAAGACATCATTGCCATGGCAACGAGCGCATATATCGCCTTTGAAATCGTGTCCGCCTCCGCCAAAGGCCAAGGGCTTCGGTTTTTCACGATTTCCTTCGAAGGCGCATGGCCAAGGTTATGAAACCAGTGTAGGAAGTGCAGATGGTTGCGCAGAGATTACTTCGGCCGGTCAGCAGTGAGGAATAACTGCTCTTTACAAAATCGAGTGCTGGGAATGGTTCTCGGCGTTGACATATTGTTCGTGACCTTCCCTTGGCGTTATGGCATACAATCTTGAAACCCTGCACGGACAGGCACTGGATCAGCTCGTGTAGTTTCCAAGATGCCTTAAAACTCCGCTGAGGTGCTTACGTTAAGAACCTACTTACACAAATTAGCCTCCCTGCAGCATGCAAATTTGCTTTGTGCCTGATACTTGCGTAAGAAGCGTATTGTTGCGATCATAGTGCAGGCGACCCTGATGAAAGGTGCTTGATTGTCGGCGGTTTGCCCCGCTCTTGACCCAACTTCAGGCCTTCCATGACGCTGACTGCAATGAAAGCTGGATAATCAGGTCATTCTGTGCGGAGTGACGTTGATCCTGTCGGATGATCTGACAGCGGCATCATGTGTCAGATCTGACTGGGATGTGATATCTAATCCTTCGTTAGGACGTAGGTAGGATTTTTCGACCGCCGAGACAGACATGCTTGGCCTCTGGCATCACCTCTCAACGCTTCTGTGCCGGCACGTCCAGAGCCTAGCGTACATACATCATCTCCGTGACCGTTGTGCGGCCCACTCACGGGGCCCGGCGAAAGCAGGGGAGTCTTCAGAAGGTCGACCGTACCGTTTATCGATGTCCGGAGCCCACGGTGGACGCTCCGAGCCGCGCGCCCGCCCGATGAAGTCAACAACAGCGCCCAGACGTGATATCTGTTTTCCACATAGCTGACAGGCGGCCGCACGTGACTCCGTAATCCGCCCCTGTGTGCCGTGTGTCCGCCGCTGGAGCGCGACGCGCACTGTGACGTCGCGTGCGCCGCCGCTCCTGCCGAGCGGGCCATTAATCGTCCCCCTGTCCGCCGCGCGCACTTCTGAGCCAGCGCGTGTCCGCGGGCCTCGGCTTGTGGGACGCGGCCGCGCTGCCCTTTGGCGACGGTCTGTCGGGACGCGATCTCGGGGAAGAGCTTCTCAAGGCCTGCTGGCGCTGAACCACGCGGCAGCGCGCCGAAGGCAGGCCGGCGCCGGGTCGCCGTTGGAGGTGGCGCGTGCTGGCGCCGGCGGCCTGCGACCTCACCGGAGCGGCGCCGGCTTCCGGCGGGGGCGCCGTCGTCGGACCCTCGCGGCGTCGCTGCGGACTTTGTCGAGCCGCAGGCCCCGCGGCGGCGGCGGCGGCGGCGGCGGCGGCAGCGGCGGCGGCGGCGGCGGCGGCGCGTGGTCTGCTGTGGCGGTTCGATATCGCGGGGCCGGATGCGGGCGGAGCGGGTCCGGTGCAGACTGGTCTGTGTTCCGCTGATGGTCTATGGCACGGCAGGACAGGGCACGAGGCACGGGATCGCGGCAGGCACGGTCGGTAGACCCCGCCGACTCATTGGCACTGACATCTGCATGCATTCGCTGAATCTCTCCACATCATAGTGTTATAAGTTGATAGTCAAGTGCGATAATACAGGATAGACAAGCCGACACAAACAGGCTTATCAGGCAAAGGAAAAAAACAGGACGTACACATTCAGTCACGGCAGCCTGCAACGGCTCGCCGGACGTAGCCAACCTCTGCGAGCCGGTATGGTGTTCGGTCAGTACAGTCTTTAAGCGGCTTAGTCCTATGGCGGAGAACTCGGATGGTAGCCTGTTATAGACATCAGGGCCGCTGGAGCACACTAGCGTGCGTTTAGGCGTTTGTTGTCGCTCGTGGTCGCTGAAACTGACCGCGGCAGCGTATGCTGTGTTCGTGATGAGCAGTTTGAACTGGTCTGCAGTGCCCGGTGGCTGGTCAGCTCGCAGAGCACCTCTAACAAGGTGCAGTCCGAAAACGGTGGTGCAAAACGGTGGTGCAAACCCATCTGCTACCCATGTAGCCACCTCAAATGTTTCATATCTGCGGATGTGTGGTCGCATCCTCGTTGCCACGAAAGACACGCGCACTCAGGCTAATGAGGTTTTGTATGCGTTTTGTCCGCACTCAGTCATGTGTAGCGCGTACGGATGTGCAGCACGGAATGTTAGAAACCACCAGCGATGAGTTGGGTGAGTTAACGATCGGGCTGAGTTGATGTCAGACGAGAGAACGTCAGACGGTAAGCTATGTTTGGCGTGTGAGGGAGCTTAAAGTATTGCGGTACATTTACCCGTTAACTGGTCATTATGTGAGTCAAACGTTAAGTACCTGTCCAAGGTTTTGCTCTCAGAAAGGACTGAGTCACCAGATATGACATGGACGTTCGGGAATCGTTGAAACATTCTCGAGAGCCAAATACAATCGGTCCTGTTTTTGCCGCGGTCATTTTCATGCTATCTGAAAACGATGGCATTGCTAGCCAAGACCGTCTCCAGCTGAACTTAATGGCGGTCACGTCTTCATAATAAAGTGGCAAGCCATTTGAGAGGATGAAAAAACAGCAGCGGCCTTGCAGACATGCCCTGATAAACTCCGACACTGTTGGGAGGCGCGGAGGAGCCGGCGCGCTCCGACCGCTGCGGGCGATCACGAGCTGGCCGGACCCGCCGCTGCCGTCGGCCGCTGCCGTCGGCTATCCGCGGGGATCTCGGTGAAGCTCTCCGTGAGGATCCGGCTTGCCGGCGTCCAGTGGCTCAGCTCTTGTCGTCGCCGCACAGTGCTTGTGGCGTCTTCGGTACCGCTGCCTCGCCGCAGCCGTGCGCCTTCATGGACTCGTCCCCTCCGGTCAGGCCATCGCTACATGACTGTGCCCCCACCGTGGCACCCTGACGTTTGTCGGCTGGCTCGCCACTCGCCATTTTACATAATGGGCTTACGAATTCCCAGTACCGAGTGTCTATATCAGTAAGGTTTAGGCTAGGCTATTTGACTTAGTCTGCAGTGAGAGGATCCGTATGCTTGAGTCATGGATGACGATAACGCTGCTGGACAGGCAGGTAATGCCGTTAAATTTGTCGTAAGCAAATGCGTAAATTTCCAGCCGCGACAGTGCATTAGTTTATACATGTCATTTGTACAGGCTCCGATTTCTTGATGACGAGACCCATTATAAAATTGTCATCAATTCGCGTACTTACATGAAGCCCAGCCCAGGAAGCCCAGCCTTCCTTCAGGAGGCTGCTCTCATAACTCGTCGACTGGCGTGTGTGAGCCGGCGCGCCGCAGACTGCTCGCGTGAGCGCCCTTATCCCCAGCGCCGCGCCCGCTCACGCTCGGCACCGTCGGCTCAGTAACCCTGGCGCCTGTCAAAGCTCCGGCGAGTTAATGCACATGCCGGTCAGGTAATGACAGTCCGTCACGAGCGGTTTTGAATGCTGACGCGCTCGGCCGCAGATGGGACAAGCACGAGGAAGCGTCGGTCCTTGTTCGCGGCTTGAGGTCACCTCGCTGACGATGACGTGTGGCATCTGGGCACTGCGCGCTGCTCGCCGAGTACCGAATGATGTAACCCATCGGGGTGGCGTCTGCGGACTGCGAAGTGAATGGACGTCGTCCCTGCCGTTGCGCGGGAGCCTTGGCATATATTCACGGAAAGCTTGGTGTATGTAAGGTGCACGGACCTTGCGATGCGCTCAGCTGGAAGCTCCCGAAGTCACGGACGGCGCAGGGTGCGTGACGTTTTTACGCCTCCCGGATGTCGCGTGCTGCTGCTTCCAGCGCTAGCGCTTCATGAGTCTCGCAGCAATGCCGCCCGAGGCAGAGCACGGGCCTCTCGGCATGTGCCTAGGCACGTGCTGGCCCCGGCGGCATGCAAGGCGGCCCCGTCAGCCGGGACCCGCCGGTCGTCGACGGTGCGGAGGTTGCGCTCGCCTGCGAGCCTACCTCGGCCCGCTCCAGGGCCGCTGCGTGCGGGGATGACGCACACACACATGCCAGGCCGCACCTTCGCCTTCCGGTGCCGCCGGCCGCCGTCGGGTCGACTCGAGGCCGAGTACCAGCTCCTCAGACTCTGTTGAAGCGCCGAGGGCAGCACGTTGGACTGCGGATCATGGGACCTGGCTTCAAGCGCTGAGACTGGTCTGGTGTTACAATGACTCGCCGTGACACCCTGGGTGACGGATGTGACGAGAGGGATCCAGCGGTGGCCAGTGTCCATACATAGTGCAAGGATCGGAGTTCCTATTATGCCAACGGCACCCGAGGAGTCCCCGGGCCGTCGTATTGACATCAAGGTTAGCTCCTGGCGTGTTCTCAAGAGCGGGAGGAGGCAAATGTTAATAGCGGTCTCCGATCGTAACGCGGACAGGAGCCTCCTGAGAGCTGAAGCTCAGTCCGGCTCGGGTCGAGTGTCTCGCGCCGTCGGGAACGTCGACGGAGCAAGGAGGCCCCGACAGGAACGTCGGATGTGAGGATGGATGGAAGGATGTGAGGAGGAAGGATGTGAGGACGACGCGCGCCCGCGGCGTGCCGGGAGCTCAGGGGACCGGTGTGAGCGGCGATCCGGCCGCCCCACCGCCGCTTGGTGGGAGCGGCGAGCAGGCGGCCTCACCGCCGCGGGTCGGCGAAACGCGGCAGGGCTCTTCTGAGACGCCTTTGGAGTGATTCCGTGCGTTGGACTGATCAAGATGAGCTGTGCCGTAACGCGCTGCGTGTTCAGGCGGCGGAATGTTGCCGACACCCTCATGGCTGTTGCCTTCAACTTGCGCATCGCAGAAGCATCGTTTTGTGTTGCATTCGTGGGAATGTCGTTTTCCCGCCAATGACGTATGCATTGTGTAATGGGGGTATGGTCAGTTAAAACGCAGCAAAATGCTTGGTACCCAAGTGCTTCAAGATAATTTCTCATCGTCTATTGCATCCTGTGCACCACTTGCCTACCTCTGCTCGGAAAAGCTATGTTTTTCCCACCCGTCGGTTGGTTCTATTTGCTATCCTGTTCGGATCGTGGGAGTATTCCAGACAATAGAATTCAGGGTCGAGTCCGCGCAGTTCTCGCCGACAATAATGTACCAATGCAATGCCGTTCCATGTTAAGTCATTAGGGAAAATCACAAGAGAGGCACCAGGATTCAAGACATTCATATTTGTTGGTGTGCTCGCGTGCTTCTGTTACGCTCTGCTGAGATGAAGATAGAGTGGGCGCATGCTGATATGATATCAGGTGACAGATGTGTTATAGCTGCTGCCAGTGATCTATAAATAGTTGTCGTAACCTTCACTGCTTGTTGGATGCTTCACTTCACTGCTTCATGGATGCGAAACGGTATCAGAAATGAAAGCGAACACGAGAAATGTGACTAAAGCTGCCGTGACCTCCGGCAGGGAGACGGGCTTAGCCATTCGTTCTTGAAGGCCTTCATTCGACGTGTGCTGTGTATTTCAAGATTTTGACTTGTTATGTACACTTTTTGTGTGGTCGGGAAATGTCTAATCGTCGCGATTCGTCACCTAATGGTGATTCTTCAGTACAATGGCATGATGATTTTTATGGTAGGCAGCTTATGGCCTGAAGTTCTCGATGCCGGATGCAACGCGATTATCAGGCATTTGTTAATTGCCCAGACCGTGGGTTTACTGCAATCAAAACAATCTTGCATTTCAAACACCGTCTTATCGCATCGCTACCGAGCGCAGCAGGCACTTTCGGCTCGAAGTCCCCGTTAATGAGGACGACAAATTTGGCCTTGAGACGCTGGGACCCGCACTCATGGAAGTGAGACTGTGATGTTTCGAGCCAGCCCCGCCGGCTGGTGCCGCTGGCGCTGCGTGGGACCGCGATACCGCCGTGAGACCGCCGGGCCCGAGGCGCTGTACAGGGAGCCTCCGGTCGCCCGGTGCCCCGCAGCCGGACATGGCCGAGGCGGCGCTCCGCACTGGCGACGGGGCGGCGTAGGGTCCGCCGCGCGGTCCCTGGTCCCGGTCCGCCTCTGTCGTCAGCCGTCGGCGGTGCTGAGTCCTGCGGCGGACGCCGGCTCCGGCGCGGCGTCGGCGTCGGCGCGGTAGCTCAGCCGACCCCGGCGGCGTCGAAGCCCTCGGAGGCCGGCGCGGCGGGCCGCTGACGCGCCGCACTACGTCACACTGTGCCCTGCTGACCGGACGTGGAGCGGTCGCCGCCCGGACCGCCGTCGTGGCACAGGTGTTAACCGGGACGTCAGCGGCCGCGGCCGCAGCTCTGCACGGATGTCGTGTCGGAGTTTTGCGGCCGGCCGTGTTCTCGGATGGCTCTGAGAGTCGCCGTGACGAGATGCTTACGCCGGCGGAAGTCGCAGGGGAGTCGGGCTCGGCTTGTGCGCCTTTTGGCCGCAGTGTCGGGGCCTGACCTGGCCGGGCCTGCCTGCCTGCCCGCCCTGTTCGTGCCCCGCGTGCGTTCCGCCCCTGGGGGTCGAATCGCCGAGCACATCTGGCGGCACGGGAACGGGCCTCACGGCAATGCTCCCCCCCCCCCCCTCCCCTCCCCGCCGGCAGCCAAGGAAGGAAGTCCGCCGCTTACTCTGGTGCTTTGTTTTGCGCATTTACTTGTAGATTGTGCATTGAACGGCTGTGCGTTGCCTGCATTCAGTGCAAATTAGGATCGCTGCTAAGATTAATGCTGAGGGCGCCCAGCGGGTGAGCTGTAAAACGTACGTACTTTTCGGGGGGGGGGGGGGTGCAAGCGATAAGTTGGGGTTCCTAAGCTGTAAAGGGAGACATCGCTGGCCGCCGGGAGACGCAATTGCCCCCAACGTCCCTGGCCCTGATCACTGATTCGCTTACGTCCTGGTGCAAATGCTGTCATGATTAATACGCCGATAAGCATTTAGTCAGAACCACGCATGTGGACCCAGCAGTATCTTATGTGCCGCATGTCCTCGTGTCGCACAATCCATGGCTGCGTCGCAGGACCGGGGCCGGCCCCGTCTTCGAGTGCACGCGTGCGGCGGCGGCGGCGGCGGCGTTCCAATCGGCCGCTCCCGTCGGCTGGCGGGCCGCGCCGTGTCCGGCACGTGACGCGCCGGGCCCGGTCGGCCGGCGTCCCGCCGACCGGGGCAGGGAGGAAGGGCGAGTGCCGGGTCAAGGGCACTCGGGGTCGGGCCGTCCGGTTGCAAAACGAGGCTCGCTTGCCGCTGTGTGCTTTGTGTGGGGGGGGGGGGGGGGGCTGGGGAGGGGAAAGGGCGCGAGCTAACTGCGGAGAGGCCGCAGCTGCGTCGTGGCCATCGTGGTTTAGGTTGTCAGAAACGGTCCTGCTGTTCGGTGATGGCATTCCCATGGTCATTTTTTGTGTGTTGGTGTGTGTTTGGGGGGGTCATGACCAGAATTTTGTCTTCTACTGCTCCTGCTGCTTTGATTTATGAGTTGCGTGTTTTATGATCTGTAAAGCCTCACTTAGCGCGACAGTGTAGCTTTTTTTACTGGTCAGACATTTTCAGAACAGATGTCAGTGTTTCAAGTACGCTTGCACAGGTGTCCTAGCCTGGATGAAAGTGATAGTCCCTTATTTAGCCAGCTCTGTGTTTTGGCCATACGTGGGATTAGCACAGCCAAGCGAGCGTCGCAGACTGGCGATCCGTCCGACGGGTGCGTGTGGACAGGGAGTCTGAGATCCGAGAGTCTGAAATCCGGGAGTCTGAGATCCGACGCTCGTCGGAGAGATGCTTCTCGGGATCATGGGGCTCGCTCCCGCCGTACGGCATCACTGCAGAAGCGTAACGCTGAGACGACCAGCTCCAGCGCGTGCGGCTTACGTGGTGGGTTCGCTCCTGTCCAAAGCCTCAGGGCATTAGATCCGTATACAGACCTATGTTCGCTCAAGATCCACATGGAAATAGGTCGTGACTGACAGCCCGTCATTGAACTTGAATGCATGCGAGAAACCCAGGAGTAAGCCGCAACGTGGAACTGTTCGTTTCGACATGCAAGCGCGCGGGAAAGGCGCGGTTAGATCTGTCTAGATAGCATCGAGAGCTTGAGGGTAGAGTGTGAAATGGGGCGGGTGAATCAGGATGATGGTGGTCTGGTAATGCGCACCCTTCGGTACACAGCCGGCGTCGCCCTGGCTCCGTGCGGATCCTGGGCAGCGAGATTAGTCTGGTCGGCGGGAATTATGGGCAAACCAGTGGTTGGCATGACCTGTGGTGTGTGGACATGAATACCGGTAATGTTGCTGATACGGCTAGAGAGTGTCCCGTTGGTATGATTGTACAACACAGATAATGTGGTATTCTGCAAGCTTTTGGTGCTCAGCCAGTAACACTGCCCGGGGGGGGGGGGGCGTTTGACACGTGGGGGTATACCCTCACACCACTGCGAATCACGCCCTCGGGTGGACAGCTGTCTAGCCGCGGGGCACCAGCAGCGTGCTCCTCGAGTATATGCGGTATCGCTCATCAATATTGCTGGTATTTGCGTCATGCTCGGCAAGTTCTCGTTTGGGCTAACGTGTCGCGCATGGTAAAGTGCAGTGCGCATGCGGGCTCCCTGCCGGGTGAGGCCGTCTACGTGAGTGTGACAGCTGGTGTAGTTCATGTCGAGGAGGTACAGTCAGGTGGCACGCAACTAGGTGGTTACACCAGGCGGCGCTCCATTTGACTCGACTAGGTACCACCTTAGGCACCAATCCCGTGGTAGGGTCAAAATTCCGCGGTTTTTAGTAGTTATGTCACCATGAGGAAACGTATCTTAAGAAAAACTAAGGTGTGATGACTATGATGATTTGGGGTTTTAGGGCGCATCGACTGTTGTAGGTCATGCAGCGCTCATGTTAAGGTGTGAAATAACTCATGGGGCATATCCTACATGTTTAACTGGACAATATTTTTTGTGCGGATCTGATGTCGTCGTTTCTGGTGGATTTCGGGCGCCTATTGCAGCGGTCATTTGACGTCCCATTCGATCCTGATCTCTTCAGCCAGAGCTCCACCCGGGGGCACGCGCCGGCCGGCAGCGGCGACATCGCTGCGTGGCGCACGCCAGTTTCGGCTTTGGGGGTCTGAGCTGCTCTGTGGTCTCTCTGGAGCCGCGCCACGCGCCCGACGCTGTCAGCGTCGAGGTCACGTGGCTGCGTCGCAGTGAGCTGGCTTTGTAGGATCTACGCCGCTGGTGCGCACGCGGCCATCACTGTGCGCGAGCCGATCATGCTCGGTTTGCCGCCGGTCCTGGCACGTCGGCAGAGTGGCTGCTAATCGACGTTCGAATCGAGTGACGCTAATGGAGAAAAAGCAGGCTTCTGCTTCTGTACGGAGGCTGCTGCCCAGTCGCTCAGTTGGGCTTGGCATCGATGGTTGCAAACCCGGGAGGATGCGAAGTAGGGCTGTGTTATGGCGATTCGACGTGCTCCAAACTGGTTTAATGTCGTCTTTTGGATGACGAACATAATTTTTTCTCGGAAAATTAAAGGGAGTGTTCCGGTCCACCCCTGACGTGGTGAGCACCTGAGATATTGCCACGTTTGCGCATTATCTTCGGCTGCAACCCTATGATCGAACACACTTTGTAATGAAGGCGACGGTTCTTAGCTCGCGTTCTATTTCACCCTTGCTAAGGTCGAAACTTCGCCGAATTAGTACAGCGTGTAGGGAAAACTTCTGACAAAATATCATTTTCATTGGAAAAGTATGCTGCCATTGTTTGTGTATTTTCTACAACAGCAGTGTTAAAGGCCCGACTACTCCTTTCAAGGGAGCAACCACTGGGTTTTCTGCGCCTTGTAATTATGACATGACAGTTTTATCGCGATCTAAATTTGCACACACGCGGTTTTAAAGTGGGGAATACATGCGACACAAACTCAGCGTATCACTGTTGAGGGAAACGTGTGCCGCAAGACAGTGAGAAAAGTCGCTGCCAGTTCCAGGCGCGCGCGTCTCTTGCCGTGCTGCTGGCATCCTCGGCAGTCGGCACTGTCTGAAGGTGCCCCCTCTCCCCGACGACAGTGACACTCTATGGGGTGCCCTCCCCGGCGACAGTCGACACTCTCTGGAGGACCCCCTGGCGACAGTCGCACATACATCGTCCGCCGCCGGCCGGCCGTGGCCTGGCGTCTGGCCGGAGCGGACAGCTGCGGTGCCGTGCCGACCCGGCGCCGTCTGCCGGGCCGGGCGGGCGTGACACGGCGACCCCGTGCTCCGACCGGTGGCCCCCCGCAGTCGGCCGTCC